>NC_039362.1:121230606-121380254 GCF_003573695.1 Papaver somniferum
CGAAAGAAAAATTTTAAAAAATAAAAAGAGAGAGAGAGAGAATTTTTTTTTTTAGAGACCTTCCATTTTTATAATTATTATTATTTTTTTTATTTCTTTTCTTTTGCACTTTATTTGGACTTTGGACTTGGACAATTATTTTATTTTTTTTAAACCCTAAGGAAGGGTACATTAAATATAAAAATGTTTGCAGGGAAGGACGACGATTACAATATCGTCTCGGCTCCTCGGGTTCGCACATGACATAGGAGTCGTGGCCCGAGTCGACTTCAGCGATTCTGCGCCCGTCTGGTACGGGAGGTAAGCTTTCGAAACACCCGCGAATCCCCTGCCAGCGGGTTTATTGTATGCCTTAAGGTGAATATATGCTGAGGATTTGAATATGGTTGTTTTAATTTCCTAGTAAAGGGAAAGGCCTGGCCAAATTAAGATAAGGACTCGGATTTCATCACCGTTTCCTTCTTGCCCGCTTTAGGAAAACGAAACCAAACGCGAACCTAAGCTTAAAATTTTGACTAGAACGAGACCTATAGGGTAACGAGCTTAGTAGGAAAGTCGTTCAAAAAATATTGGTTACTCTTTTAGCATACTTCGAAGTTCATGATGGTTTCTGTGAGTTGAATGCGTGACTGCGCCGCCTTGTGATAGCGGTGAGGCCTTGGGTATCAAAGCTCCACTGAGCTTCCCTCGCCTCAATCCAACTTACTTTGACTCGGATTGATTCCAGAGGGGTTTGCTTAAATTGTAACGAATTCCATTTCGAAGGATTAGAAGCTGGTCTAGAAACAATCTAAGTGGAGCCATCATGCTTGTTGTTTGCTAGATTTTATAGGTTTGATTTGGTCGAGTCAGCCTTGTTTGTGATTGTGTAGAATTCCCTTGCAATTAAGAATGTCGAACTGGTATGATATAAGCCAATACAATGATTATCGACCTGAATTTGAATATGGACATCATCCTTTCTATGACCATGTTGGGAATAGTGGTTTGGAACGCCATCCTTTGGAAGGATATAGGTCATACCCTGGTGAGCCCAATTACTATCCACACATGCATCAGTCTTACGAGAAACAAAATTATAGTACTAGTTCTTTGTCTCTAGAGGATACAATCAAACTATTGAAAAGTAGTCCTTTTTATGATCCCTCTGTTCCTATTCCTCCTTTAGAAGAGTCCCTCAGGAAGTTAGCTGAGTCGACGCGTAAGTTAGCTGAGATGAATAGTATAATTATAGATGAAAGAACTACAATAATGAGTGAACCTTCTTTAGAAGACAACCTCAAGCGGATAGCTGAGACGAACGAAAGAATTGCTTGAAATTACTTGATTTTCCAATATAATGTATCCAATAATACCCTTGAGAATGAAAATAGTTATTTACATAATCAAGATAACAAGGTTAGAATTGGTAGCACTACTTGTTTTGATGAGGTTCGATCTTTTTCATGTTATTATGATGAGGATAATGTTGATGGAGAATCATACTTATGTAGGAATAGTGATCAGGAAATGGTTACTCCAATTGACTTTACAATGATAATATTATTTCTAGTTCAAATCCAAATAATTTTAATAATTATTCACATATTCAAAAGGAAGAGGATTTGACTAGAGATACCCTCGTTTTAGACGATGTATTATTTCCTGTTTACAAAGCCGATAATGATTTAGAGGAACGAGTTTATTCTGAGAATAATGTTTTAGAGTCTAGCGATTTAGAAACAATAGTCTTAGACGAAGAAGATGAACTCGTAGAGATGAGTGAGGATGAACCTGACTTAGAAGAATCAATTGACCATTTCCAGGAATCTGATGACCTAGAAATTAGGGAAGTTGTGACTAGTCTTTCTAGAGACACAGAAAACTCTAAGTTTGGGGGTGATTATCATTCTCCATGTGCTTTAACTCTTAGAAAGTTCCCTCGTGTAGGACTTGAAATTTATGCCTCAACCATATTACAAGATTATCTTCATACATGTTTTCCCGAACCTAATGATGTCCATAGAGAAGCTCAGTTGTTAGAAACCCATCCTCTGGATGATGTGGTTAACCCAGGCTATGATACCAAGATTGACTTTGTTTTCCCACCAAAAACTTTTCTTCCAATTGTGGGAACATATGATTTTCATATGTGTCGGATATTAAGTTTTGAGACTAAACCTAATTACTTTAGGATATTAGGGTCGACACATTTTCTTAAGAATGACCATTATTATGGTCAACTTTGTGAGTCAAATCTAATTGACTTAAAGGATCCCCAATTATTCAGGTTGTTGTTATGTGCTTCTAAGTTCTTAGTTGAGTTTTTCCAGACTCTAATACCTGAACCGGATCTTTTCTTTGAGGAAATCCAACCGATAAAACCTTTTATTTAGACCCTTTTATAGAGCCTGAACCTGAACCACAACTAGATGTAGTTGTCTTAAGCAAGGGTATGTTCGGTATCTTCTTGGTCTGTTGCAGTTTCCTCTTCTTGTGGGTAACACTTTTTGATCCAGATGACCCACAGTTATTCCGGCTACTACTAGATGATTCTACGTGATGACTAATCCTTGCTTAGTCTGGCTGAAGACTTTAAACTTAGCACTTCTTGGGAGGTAACCCAATATTCATGCGACACGGTAATATCCTTCCTTATCTCTTTTGCTTCATTGGTAACAGTTTCTCCTTGTTCATGCTTTTAATTTCATCTTTAGAACATTGAGGACAATGTTAGATTTAAGTTTGGGGGTATGGGAGAAAGTTCTTAGTTGCAATAAATAAGCTCCAGAGACTAGAAATTTATGTTTATTAAGGTTGGCACTAACTAATCTAAGTGGATGGAAGCATTTTGGTTGTAGGATTTGAGGAACCAATCCGATTAGATGGAAACATCTAGAAGAGTCTATTCATAAAAGCACAGAGCTCAGGTGTTAGAAAAGAAAACATGGTAGTTTCGCCATATCCTCGTGATGGAAACATCGAAAGAATCCTGATCACTTCTTTTTTTTTTCTTTTTACCATTACTAGGGTGAAATAGAGTGACTGAGCGAAAAAGAAAAAAAAAATTGAGACCAGACCACCAGACCAACCGGAATAAATACAATAAAGTCGACCACTGGTACCCTTGTATATGCCAGCTGAGTTGACCTAGAGTTAGGATTATCGACCACTGGTTCCCTTGTATTTGCCAGTGTTGATATTAGTCCAGACCAGTATCTCAGTCCATTAGGATAGGTTCACCTTAGTCAACATCATCCACATTTTTCTCTACATCCATCTTCTTAATCTATCCATGTGATTGGTTGACTTCGGTTTATGATGTCCAGAAACTATCTTAGTAGAGCTCTGTCACTTTATATGAATTTTAGTATGCTTGAGCACAAACTCGTGTACAACAATTGGAATTTCGCATCAGGGTACTTCCTCCTGTAGTCAATAAGTATGCCAACCAAGGAGATTCTTTAGTGCCTTCCAAGGTTCTGCATAGATAGCTAAGGTCTGGAATAATGGTTTTGTGGGCACACCTCTGGTAAACCCTCCCGAGATTAACTCGGTTTTATTTATTTTTTATTAGTTTTGCTCGAGGACTAGTAAATAATAAGTTTGGGGGTATTTGATAGACGCATTTATGTGTCTAATTTGTCCTCAATGTGTCGTATTGTTGGTACTCGTTTTCGTCCTTATTATGGTCTTTTGTGTATTTTTGGAAAATAAATATTGTTGGAAAAATCGGCTCGAAAAATCACTCGGAACACCCCCGGAGGACACTTGCTATACGGATCCCAGATTTGGCTAAGGGGCACCCAAAAAAGGCAGATGCTATTCGCACCCCACAGCTGGTTAGGGGGACACCATCTTCTTCATTTGAAACTTAAAAATTGGCGGGAAAAATGTGGCAGCTCTCTGAGAATGTTTCGATCGAAATTTGAAGATGTTCTAGGTGGACTAAAGGGCTGAAACTTCATGGGTAGTTGTGATATGTCATAAAAGAGCTGGTATGGGTGTTTGTTTCGATCAAATGTATCTGGAAAATCCGTGACAAGGAATCAGGGCAGCCCGTGCATGAGAAGATTAGTTCACGGGTTTTGGAAGATTTATGCGTGTTCTGCTCGTGTATGATGACTCTAGCAACACTCTGGACCGTGAAGAAGATAAATGAGGAGATTTTGCAGCTGTAGAAACACGTGAGAAGCTAAAATAGGGAAGAAAATATTCCTAGAATATTTTTCTTCACTGCCGAGTTTAATGAAAATTTGTGAGAGTTATGGCGTGATATTTTGCTGCTGTTGAGTATATATAGGGTGAGGGGATCATAGAGAAGTGAGGGGGAGAGATTGGGAGAAGTTTAGAGCACCACAGAGTCAAAAAAATCGAATTTGCAGAGAGACCACCTGCTGCTGCTGCTGCCATTGAAGAACACTGAAGAACACGAAGAGTGGACCTGCACCAGCAGTCGTTTTCCTACAGTAATAAAGACTCACACCTGTGGGTCGTACATCAGGCAGACTTATTTGCTACAGCGTTTGCGACACAGCTGCAACAGTCTTATTTTGTCACTGAGGGTCGTAGTTCTCTGGTTTGTAACAAATATAATTGTTACAAACCCGGTTTTATTGTATTTCTCATATTCTCATCATTTGTAAACCATTTTTGAGCATCAATGAAATTCTTTGAGAGGTTTTCCAACATGACGAGCGGCTAATTCTCTCGTAACCAAGGAAATGGATGAAGCTATTCACACATGAACAATGGGTAACTATTTCATTTTCTCTAATATTTAATTATAATTCACTCAATCACTGCTTTTGCAGAGTTCTTAAAAGTTTACATAATTTTCTTCATTAGTTGTGATTCAATTAGATAGATTATGCTTGGGTTAGATAATCTATGCTTAAGGGATACAATTAATTTTTGAGAATATGTTTGATTATTTGTGGATTAAGAAATAAATGATTAAAAGGATAATTAGAGTTATGAAATATTTGACATCATTCATGTGTAATAGTGGATTCTAGTGTCTTGGTTACCTCTCGCCCACTTTGCCAATATTTTTGTATATAATTTTATTAAATCTTTAAATTTAATCTTCACAAGTCCGAGAGTTTGAACCTCAGTACTACAACAACAATCAAAATTAACATCAATATTAACACCACTTTGTTCGACAGTAGATATTGTCTGAATTTCTGCACACAACGTGAACTAGGGATAAACATGCTTTCTATGCTTTGGGGTATCTGAGTTCTGAAAAAGCGGGGGTCTAACAACCACACCCAATATTTATATTAGCAATTTGTATGGACTAACTCCAATATACTTTCTAGAGAATCAACTAGACAGTCACACTCAATCTAGAGAAAATAATTTCGAGGAGTTAATATCTCTCTCTTGATTTGATTTTACTCAAGCAAATAGAAATCATCGAGTCTTTATCAAATACAAGGATAATAAACTTGGATGGTACTAAAGACCAATATCCAAGGATCAATCAATTTCCAATCAACAACCAAAGGTTGGATTTCACAATTGATCGATACAAACGCACAACCTGTAATATTTCAATTATATAACAAAATACAATGCGGAATAGAAATAACACAGAGACCAGAAATTTTGTTAACGAGGAAACAGCAAATGCAGAAAAACCCCGGGACCTAGTCCTGATTGAATACCACATTGTATTAAGCCGCTACAGATACTAGCCTACTACAAACTAACTTCGGTCTAGACTCTAGTTGAACCCTAATCAATATCACACTGATTCAAGGTACAGTTGCGTTTCTTACGTCTCTGATCCCAGCAGGATACTACATACTTGATTCCCTTAGCTGATCTCACCCACGACCAAGAGTTGCTACGACCCAAAGTCGAAGACTTTAATAAACAAATCTGTATCACACAGAAAAGTCTACGTGATAGATAAATCTGTCTCCCACAGATAAACCTAAAAGTTTTGTTCCGTCTTTCGATAAAATCAAGGTGAACAGGAACCAATCGATAACCCAGACTTATATTCTCGAAGAACAACCTAGAATTATCAATCACCTCACAATAATCTAAATCGTATGGTAGCGAAACTAGATATCGCGGAATCACAAACGATGAGACGAAGATGTTTGTGATTTCTTTTTATCTTGCCATATCAGAGATATAATCTCAATCCAATCTTACAATTGAACTCGTACGATAGAAAATGGCAAGATCAGATCGCTCAACTACAAGAGAAGTAGTTTCGTCTGGCTTAACAATCCCAATGAAGTCTTCAAGTCGTTAACCGACAGGGTCTCGACAAGAAACCTACGGTTAAAGGAGAATCGACTCTAGAAAACCAACTAGTATCACACAGGAGGTGTGGGGATTGATTTTTCCAATTGCTAAACGTCAAGCTTATATAGTTTTCAAATCAACGTTTGCAATACAAGTTACCTTGGTAACAAAGCATTCAATATTCACCGTTAGATGAAAAACATGATTTATCCAAGCTAATATCTTTCAACCGTTAGATCGAAACTTAGATTGTCACACACAAATGAAATGTATTCATTTAGGTTTGAGTGGCCGTACCTAAACGTGTACACTTAGTTGGTTCACAAATACTTAACCAATGGTTAGCCATATGAGCACTTTCATATTAACCGTATTCATCTTTCTCATAACTAGTTCAAATGACTCATAAGAACTAGTTCAAGAGTTGTTCAATTGCTTAGATATTTCTACATAGACACAACTGAAACAAAATCGGTTTGATTCATTTGAACCAACACATGAAATATAGCCACAAAGATCGAATTCCTTATTGATTTATTGTTTAAGTTCATGAAACTACCGATTTGTGAAATAACCATCTTGGGTACGCGTACGGGTATGCGTACCTTAGCTACCGGATTTGAGTTGGCTTTTGGTTTCCAAACTCAGCAGAATTTTTTGGGTAGAAAAGCTCCGCCAGTACGCGTACCTAAAGTGACTGGTTCATGAGTTCGTAAACTCCAAGCTCAACAGAATTTTCCGGGAGGAAAAGTTCCGCCAGTACGCGTACGGGTACGCGTACGGGTACGCGTACCTAACCCGTCTCCTTCACCAATACCGTATGCACACATATGCACGCACTTGGTTTTCGGTACATGGATTTACACACTAATGTGCGAACATACTATATATGCTGATATCCATAGTTGGTTACGTAATCTCAACTCTACATTTCAATCATTGAAACATTCTTCTATAATGTTATAATCGTCGTTAGACATAAAGAATCGACTATCGTCATCAAAGCTATTTTCAAGATTGAAACGTCATCATGACTTTCGTCACGGGTAAATATGAAAATGGTTAAATCAAAAGCTTACCAACACTTATTTCGAGAAAAATATAGGCGAGTAAATTGGGCTCGAAATAGCAAATGTGCATGTATGAAAACTATCATACTTATGCGACTTTTGTCTCAAGAGTAGGAGATAGAGTAGATAGACTTTTGAGTGACATATGAGTTCAAGTATCCACATACCTTTTAGTCGGATGAAGTTCCACTAGTTCCTCGAGTAGTTCTTCGTCTTCGTAAGATAATCGCCTTGGAGTCTGGAGCTCAACTACACTAATCCGTCCTAAACCGAGACTTAGCTATAAGTAGTTTAGAAATCAAGACATATAATTTTGACACCTAAACTTGACAAACATGCTTGAGATAGCAACGCATGCGAGTTCAACCGAGCAGTGCTCTAACAATCTCCCCCCTTTGTCAATTTTAGTGAAAAACTATCAATACATATGGATCACAAAATAGATAAAAACTTTGTAGCTTCTCGTCCACATGCTTGACCTCCTTGGTGCTTCAACATTACTCGAAAATTTCGTCTTTTCCGAGTACTCCCATGATTCCATAGATGTTCAATTCAGCATCATAGTTGTTGAAGTTACGTAGCCAAAACAATGAGAAAACAACAACTCTCGATCATTGTTATACAATGTCATAGTATTATCACACAACATCAAAGTTCTTATATTACAACTTCGACAACAATACTATGGTGATACGTATCACTCCCCCTTAGTCAATACTTTCGTCTCAACATGAAAACCACCCCCTCTTACATAATGACCCGTAAAACACGTAAATCATATGTATTTGTAGTGTGAACTACATATTAATTCTCCCCTTTTTGTCAATGAAATTGGCAAAGGTACAAAAACGAGATCCTAATGAAATTTCCACGAAGACGCTTCAAGACCAAAAAAAGTACATATCAACTTATTTAGGTGCAATCATAAAGCCGAAGCTAAATACATTCATCAAGGAGTTTATAAAGATACAAGATAACCCCTAAATAATTCCACAGCCGCACTCCCCACAAAGATATGGAAATTAAGCGCAAGTTCAAAAGAACTCTCCCCCATTTGATGTTATTCCCGAAAGAACAACAAGAGCGACCTTACTTTTACAAGAAAAGAAGGATTTTATTGGACACCAAAAACCATAATGAAATGATTTTCTATATCCAAAATTCTCAATTAAACTAACCACAAGTAAACCCATGATTAATTTAATCGGAATACTCAATCAAATTAAACACAAAAGTGATCAATTTAATTGAACATGCTCGACATAAGAGAACTTACGGAGCTACGAATATGTTAACCATAAAAGAATGATCAACTCAATCGTTTTATGCTCAACACAAGAAAAGCTTATGGAGCATTGCAGTATACACATAAATTATGGATCAGGGAAAGATCAATACTGCGGCATATACAAAGATTCATTCTATCTTCATCACTATTTTCACAATGACATATAATAGACATAATCTTTGTAAACAAAAGATTTTAACCTATCTTTCATCAATAATTGACATAATAGGTTTAACTTTTGTTTGTAAAAAGTTCATCGATCTTGTATCAATAATGCATATCGACATATAACCGAGATAACTTTTGACAATATATGGGACAATAATAGTTCACGGACGCAAACACACATATCCCATAACATATTGAAATATATAAAACCATAAATATTAAAATTGCAATTATCATCTTCCAAAACAACTTTAGAATTTAAATAAATAAATCTAAAAACATAAAGATGAAAACGTTGGACATAGCTATGTGTACTCACAATAATGGCTATTCCAAACTCTAGTTATTCTTCTAAACAAAACAATAAAATAGAAGATTTACTAGACATTAAGATCTTTCAAAAATTCCTTGTCGTCCCCGAACTCCTTTTCTTCAACAACCGTGGAACATATGGTTCATGGAGGAAGGAGTCAATACCAATAAACCTTCTTGGCTGATGATGTCGAACCAGGGCCTTCTGAATTTCTAATGATCTTAAAACACAAGCCTTTATTTGCTGAATCTCTTTACTTTCCAGCTTCAAGTCTTCAAGAACATCAAAAAACTTCTGAAAGTTTGAAGGAACAACTCTTGGCTTCCTCACATTCCTTCTTTTTCTTTTTAAAGTTAGAGGCAATTGAGATTTCTCTTTTTCCTTAGTGATTGATGGCTTAACAATCATATTGACATCTTTTCCATCAGAAGACATGGTGCTTGGAGTTTCCATGAAAGTACGGTTTTGTGAGAGGAATTCACAATCAAAACTCAACAAGCAGTCTTAAGATATCATAGAAGGAAATAGGAATGTAGGGTTTCGAAACCTTTAAATAGGTTCGTACACGTTCAACTCACAACTCTATAAAGAGTAGAATTGTCGATAGTAACCCTCTTCTTTTGACAAACAGGTCCTTTCCAATATCAACAGTGATATGAAGGAATTCCAAACAACACAAAGCTAGAAAACAAAAAAATTTATTTTAAAGCCTGAGGTGTGCAAGATCTTGTCTCTTTTGAACAATCACATGAGACAAGATGCATGTTACAACACAATCAAGTTGTGTTGTGGTGAACAACAATTTGTCCACCATGACCCTTTTGGTTGGAATTCATGGAACCCTGCCTTTTCTTATGTTTAGACCATGATTTCTTCTCTAATGGCCTAGTTCTACCTTTGGAAACTAATATCTTCGAGGAAGATAATATCTTACATACCTCAGCTGTTTTCTCTGCGAGTTTAAGCTTGTTGGATAGACGATCTGCTCTTCGTTGAAGCTTGTTGACATATCTCATCTTGTGTTTGTACTTGAAACACTTCGAAAACTCATGGCCCTTGAGAGAACAATAGGAGCATGTCAACACAAAAGATGATTCAGGCGCCTTTGAAACGCAAGCTGCTAGGCACAAGGTAGATCCTGAAATATTAAACGAAGGGTTTCCAACAGAGGGTTCAATTGATTCTTCCATCTTGATTGGGCTCTCTTCTAAAAGATTATCAAGATTGATGTATGTATTGCTACAATTATCAAAATCAATATTTTCACATAGAAGAGCAACACTTGATTTTTTTGTCTTCATCAGAATCATAGTTGTCAGACATCTCATCAAGTGTGGCAGCAAAACCTTTGTTCCCAGTGTATTTTCTACGATTTGGGCACTCGTTTGCAAAATGACCAAATCCCTTACACTTAAAGCACTGAGGCATATCATCGTCATCAGTTTTATCTGTGTCCCTATTTTTAGGAGGAATACGATTATTAGGTTTGACTGATGCTTTAGGATTATCTCTGGAGAACCGTTTACTTCTCTTCAATATAAGATCTCTAAACTGTCTTGTGATCATCGAGACCGATTTGTCAAGATCTTCATCTGATGAATCTGTCTCAGAATGATCATCTACATAGATATACACATTTTTACTTTTGTCAAGTAATTTTGTGTCTTTTAGTGCGTTGAACGCAACATCCTTAGATTTGGATGAATGTTTGTGAACAAAGATCTTAAGATTCCCAACTAGCGTATTTCTGGAGAGATTATCAAGGTTATTTCCCTCAACGATGGCATGCTTCTTAGAATCGTATCTAGATGACAACGATCTGAGAATTTTCATCACAATGTCCTTTTCAGGATTAGTCTTACCCAATGCAAAAGATACATTAACAATTTCAGACACTTTGTGATTAAACTCATCAAATGAATCTTCATCTGCCATACGAAGGTTTTCCCGATCAGAATTAAGGTTTTGAAGCCTAGCTTCCTTTTCACTGGTATTTCCTTCGAATATGGTTTCAAAGATATCCCACGCATCTTTAGACCTAGTACAATTTGACACATGAGGCTGAAGATTTGGGGTAATGGCATGTATGATGGCATTCAAACCGTCGGAGTTTTTCTTCGTAGCAAGTATCTCAGTAGCATCGTATTCGCCAATATTCTTTGGAACATTAATGTTACCTACTGCAAAAACGGGAGTCTCATAGCCATTAAAAACATATACCCATGATTAAAAATCACGTGCTTGAAGAAAAGCTCGCATAACAATTTTCCACCATAAGTAATTAGAGCCATCGAAGACTGGTGGTACATTAATAGAGATAACACCCCTGTCCATAGAGTCAAATCGCTACAAACACAGACTTGTAAGGTCTTGAACGTGTTTGCCTGCTCTGATACCAATTGAAAAAGCGGGGGTTTAACAACAACACCCAATATTTAGATTAGCAATCTGTATGGACTAACTCCAATATACTTTCTAGAGAATCAACTAGACAGCCATACTCAATCTAGAGAAAAGTATATCGAGGAGTTAATATCTCTATCTTGATTTGATTTTACTCAAGCAAATAGAAATCTGCGAGTCTTTATCAAATACAAAGATAATAAACTTGGATGGTACTAAAGACCAATATCCAAGGATCAATCAATTTCCAATCAACAACCAAAGGTTGGATTTCACAATTGATCGATACAAACACACAACCTGTGATATTTCAATTATATAACAAAATATAATGCGTAACAGAAATAACACAGACACCAGAAATTTTGTTAACGAGGAAACCGCAAATGCAGAAAAACCCCGGGACCTAGTCCAGATTGAACACCACGCTTTATTAAGCGCTACAGACACTAGCCTACTATAAACTAACTTCGATCTGGACTGTAGTTGAACCCTAATCAATATCACATTGATTCAAGGTACAGTTGTGCTCCTTACGTCTCTGATCCCAGCAGGATACTACGCACTTGATTCCCTTAGCTGATCTCACCCACAACCAAGAGTTGCTATGACCCAAAGTCGAAGACTTTAATAAACAAATCTGTATCACACAGAAAAGTCCACGATGATAGATAAATCTGTCTCCCACAGATAAACCTAAAAGTTTTGTTCCGTCTTTTGATAAAATCAAGGTGAACAGGAACCAATCGATAACCCGAACTTATATTCCCGAAGAACAACCTAGAATTATCAATCACCTCACAATAATCTAAATCGTATGGTAGCGAAACTAGATATTGCAGAATCACAAACGATGAGACGAAGATGTTTGTGATTTCTTTTTATCTTGCCCTATCGGAGATATAATCTCAAGCCACTATTACAATGGAACTCGTACGATAGAAAATGGCAAGATCAGATTGCTCAACTACAAGAGAAGTAGTTTCGTCTGGCTTCACAATCCCAATGAAGTCTTCAAGTCGTTAACCGACAGGGTCTCGAGAAGAAACCTATGGTTAAAGGAGAATCGACTCTAGCAAACCAACTAGTATCATACATGAGGTGTGTGTATTAGTTTTTCCAATTGCTAGACGTCTCCCTTATATAGTTTTCAAATCAGGGTTTGCAATCCAAGTTAGATGAAAAACATGATTTATCCAAGCTAATATATTTCAACCGTTAGATCGAAACTTAGCTTGTCACACACAAATGAAATATATTCATTTAGGTTTGAGTGACCGTACCTAAACGTGTATACTTAGTTGGTTCACAAATACTTAACCAATGGTTAGCCATATGAGCACTTTCATATTAACCGTATTCATCTTTCTCATAACTAGTTCAAATGACTCATAAGAACTAGTTAAAGAGTTGTTCAATTGCTTAGATATTTATACATAGACACAATTGAAACAAAATCGATTTGATTCATTTGAATCAACTCATGAACAATATATCCACGGTTTGAAAGATTGCATTCCTTATTGATTTATTGTTTAAGTTCATGAAACTACCGATTCGAGAAATAACCAGCTTGGGTACGCGTATGGGTATGTGTACCTTAGCTAACGGATTTGAGTTGGCTTTTGGTTTCCAAACTCAACAGAATTTTTCAGGTAGAAAAGCTACGCCAGTACGCGTACGGGTATGCGTACCTAAAGGTGACTGGTTCATGAGTTCGTAAACTCCAAACTCAACAGAATTTTCCGGGAGGAAAAGTTCCGCCACTACGTGTACGGGTACGCGTACCTAACATGTCTCCTTAACCAATACCGTATGCACACATATGCACACACTTTGTTTCCGGTACATGGATTTATACACTAATGTGTTAGATCATTGCTCGGTCGAACTCGCATGCGTTGCTATCTCAACCATGTTTGTCAATGTTAGTGATCAAAACTATAAGACTTGATTTCTATCCTACATATATAAAGGTCTCGGACTAGGATAGAAAGTGTAGTTGAGCTCAAGAACTCCATGGCAATCATCATACAAGACGAAGGACTACTCAAGGAACTGGTGGATCTTCATCGACTAAAAGGTATGTGGAGACTTGAACTTATCTGTCACTCAAAAGTCTATCTATTCTATCTCCTACTCTTGAGACAAAATTCTTTTTGATATATAAACTTTCATTATGCACATTTGCTATTTCGAGCCGAGTTTATCTTGCCTATTTATTTCTCGAAATATGTGTTGGTAAGATTTCGCTTTAGCCTAATTCATCTTTACCTAGTGACAAAAGTCATGTTATGTTTCAATCACTTTGAAAATTGCTCTGACGAAAAATGGTCTGTGATAAACGGCTATATCCGTCCTCTGAGAATGTTTCAATGATTGAAACGAGAGTTTAGATTACATATTCATTGGTAGGATATAAGCATTATTGTGGAAACACATATATGTATAAGTCCTTATTCTTTGAACCAAAGTTTGCGAACTTTGTTGATCAAGAGAAATGGAAGTGGCGTGAGCCAAGTTCGCGAACTGGCGGAAGTTCTCGACCCGAGTATTTCTGCTGGAGTTTGGGAACTCCTTCCATGAGCTTAAGTTCGCGAACCCAGTCCACGAACTTGAGCAGGTTATATCTAAAACCGGTTGTTCTTGAACTTATGTTTATTTAAACTAAGGAATGCTTTTGCAAACCGTGGCTATAAAGTTCATGAACCGATTCAAGTGAATCAAACCGTTTTTGCTTCGATTGTGTCTTGTGTAGTTACATAATATCTAAGCAATTGAACAATTCTCTAACTAGTTCATTTGAGTCATTTGAACTAGTTATGGTGAAGAAGAATATGGTTGATATGAAAGTAATCATATGGCTAACCATTTGGTTAACTATTGTTGAACCAACAAATGTTAATATTTGGGAACGGTTCGTAAACCCAAAATTGGACATTTCATTTGTGTGTAACAAGCTAAGTTTTCAATCCAACGGTTGAGAAATATTAGCTTGAATCTAATCAGATTTCATCTAACGGTGAATATTGAATGCTTTGTTACCAAGCTAACATTGATTGCAAACCCTGATTTGAAAACTATATAAGGGAGAACTCTAGCAACTGGGAAACCTAATACCCACACCTTACGTGTGATACTAGTTGCATAGCTAGAGTCAATTCTCCTTTAACCTTTGGTTTCTTCTAAACTAGGTTAACAACTTAAAGACTTCATTGGGATTGTAAAGCCAGACCGATACTACTTTTCTTGTAGTTGTGTGATCTGATCTTGCTGTTTCTATCGCACGAGTACAATTGAAATAATTGGCTTGAGATTTTATATCTCCGATAGGCAAGATAGAAAAGTAATCACAAACACTTCGTCTCATCGATTGTTATTCCACAATTTCTTTTTTTCGCTGCGTCGATTAAGATTGTTGTGAGGTGATCAATAATACTAGGCTGTTCTTTGGGAATATAAGACCGATTTATTGATTGGTTCCTGTTCACCTTGATTTATCAAAATATAGAACAAAACTCGTAGGTATATTCGTGGGAGACGGATTTATATATTACCGTAGACTTTTTTGTGTGATACAGATTTGTTTATTAAAGTCTTCGACTATGGGTCGCAACAACTCTTAGTTGTGGGTGAGATCAGCTAAGGGAATCAAGTACGTAGTATCCTGCTAGGATCAGAGGCGTAGGAGCATAACTGTACCTTGGATCAGTATGAGATTGATTGGGGTTCAACTGCAGTCCAGACCGAAGTTAATTTGGAGTAGGCTAGTGTCTATAGCGGCTTAATACAGTGTGTGTTCAATCTGGACTAGGTCCCGAGGTTTTTATGCATTTTCGATTTCCTCGTTAACAAAATTCTGGTGTCAGTGTTAGTTCTTTTCCGCATTATATTTTGTTATATAATTGAAATATCACAGGTTGTGCGTTGTTCAATCAATTAGAATATCCGACCTTTTGGTTGTTGATTTAAATTGATTGACACTTGGATATTTGTCTTTGGTACCATCCAAGTTATCTCTCTTTGATAAAGACTCGCAGATTTCTATTTGCTTGAGTAAAGATCAAATCGATAGATTGAGATATAAACTCTTTGATATACTTTTTATCTAGATTGAGTCTGAGTGTCTAGTTATTTCTCTAGAAAGTATATTGGAGTTTGTACATACGGATTTCTAATCGAATAGTTGGGTGTGGTTGTTGTACCCCCGCTTTTTCAATTGGTATCAGAGCATGAAAACACGTTTAAGACCTTACAAGTCTGTGTTTGTAGCGATCTGACTCTATGGACAGAGGTGCTATCTCTAATAACGTACCAGTTCAGAAATTACCAGATGTTTCTAAAATCTTGGATTCACCTGAGAGAACTGTCACATCTAAGTCAATATCTAAACATTCTCTTGATGTAAAAACTGTTGATTGGGAAACTCTCCTAGAAGAACAGTTGGATGAACTTTCTGATGAAGGTGATTCAGATATTGATAGAGATGTTAATGAGGAAGTCTTAGAGTATGTTAAATTTATGGATTCGCGGAATATGAAGAAGATTATAACTTCTCATGTCTCACCTCTTCTGACTCCTCTCTGTCGAGAAAACAAGAAGTTGAAAAGATGTTACGCCGGTGTTTATTTTTCGAATCGTTCTAACGAATCGATCCTCAAGGATTCTGAGGAAAACCTACGTATGAAGTCACTTGAATGTGATAACCTTTATCAAAAATACTTCTTGTTGGAAGAGAAACTTGCAGAATATGAAGCAAGATATGACTTTCAACAAAAATGTTTAGATGAAAAAGAACTTAGTCTTCTTGCCAAAAAAATAATCCTTGGAGACTAACCTTGCAGTTGCTCTTGATAAAGTGAAATCACTGGAAGAGAGTCTGAGAAGATTCAATTCTATCTCTACAAAATTGTCTTCTATGATTGGAGCATGTAAAGAACATCGTGATACACGTGGCCTGGGCTATAAAGGAATAAACGCTCCAAAAACTGGTAAGATCAACTTTGTTAAGGCTATTGATAATTCTTCATGTGAAAAAACTTGCGCAGCTGGTAATGCACCTAAAAACAAGGAGTCTACTTATTCCAAATCTACTCACATGAGAACAGTTAAGAATAAATCCTTTAACTGCTATTTCTGCGGAAAGAAAGGACATTCTGAGCGAAGATGTCGGTTTCGTTTAAGGAATGAAAAACTTCACAACATGCTTGCATGGATGTCTAAAGAAGTTATCGAACCTCTCTCTCACATTATTGGAGTAAAAGGCACTTTCGACAATTAAGAAAACTACTATGATAAGTATTTTCTTAATTGTGCTTTTGAAACGAAAAATGGTAGAAGGAAGAATGGTCGAAGAGTAACTGACTTCTTAAATGACTCTGAAAGGAGGAAAAGACATAGGAGAAAGAAAGAAAATTCAAGTTTCTTGTCTCTCCCTGGAGAAGGCCACAATTCCAAGAGTTCGGCTCCAGATTACTTACATATCAATAATCGAGTCTCGTAACTAAAGGTAAGCATAAACAGACTCAAACGGGGCATCAAAAAATCATGGAAAGCGATTGACTCAGGTACTCCTAGTTCCTCTCTTAATAAAACTCCTTCAACTATGTCATGTGATTTGTCTCTAATCCTTCCGAAGGAGAAAAAGAAGAAGTCAAAATTGATGAGCAAATGCCCATCCTAATACACCATGACTGCCCAATACAACATCCCCCTTTTAATTTAAGAAGGATGCTCATTGTTCTCAAGAAGTGTGTCTTGAGAAGTGCTGTCGAGGTTGTATTTTTTCTCTTCTTGTTCTTTTTTTTTGATCTTTAAATTCTGTTGAGCTTCGCTCCAGTTTCTCTCTTGTAGATAATCATGATCGTTTGTCCTTGAAATTTTTTTTCTTGTTTGCGTGTACTTCCTCTAAATAGTTGGTTCTCAACTATTTGTCATGACTTTCGAACTCCATTCTTCTTTTCGTCACATCTTAAGGTCGTTACCACCAGTGCACGAACTCCTGGCCTACATGAACGTGTACAAGTTTCCTAGGGTTTTCCATGGGACGTATTTATATACTTGGGTGTCATCCCGTGTTACACTGTTCTGAAAGGTCAAAGGGTTTTACCAATTTTGCGTGCATAATAAATGGAGGAAACGAAGATGATGAAGTCAAAGAAGGGAAGACTCTCGAGTTTCATGAGAATCCTGTTTTCATAACATGCCTTCATGCCATTGATCATGAAAACAAACTACCAGTTCAAATATCATCACAACTGGTAGGAAATCTTCTTCAAGATTTTGAAGTCGTACGTGAACAACTCGGAATTTCAACAAGGAATCTTTAGTTTTTGAAAAACGAACTGAAGAAAGCATCTGATGAGCTCGTCCATGTTCAATCTCTGGTTGTTTACCGGGTGTAGTGTTTTTCAGATCATGTTATCTATAGGAGTTTCTTTGTGTAGTGAATCTTCGTTTTTCTTGTTTTTATTAGAAGAATAACTAGAGTTTGGAATAGCCATTATTGTGATTACACATAGCTATGTCCAACATTTTCATCTTCATGTTTTTAGATTTATTGGTATAAATTTTAAATTTGTTTGGAAGATGATTTTTGCAGTATTAATCTTTATGGTTTTATATATTGCAATATTGTTATGGGATTTATGTGTTTACGTCCGTGAACTTGATCATCCCATATCTTGTCAAAAGTAAAGTCTTTCGTATGTCGATATGCATGTATTGATAAAAGAATGAATGGACTTTTGACAAATACAAAAGTTAAGCCTATATTGTCAATTATTGATGGAAGATAGGTTAAAATCTTTTGTTTGCAAGGATTATGTCTATTGTATGTCATTATGCGAATGGTGATGGAAAATAGAATGAATCCTTATGTATTCCGCAGTAATTGATCTTCCCTGATCCATATTTTATGTATTACTGTGAGGCTCCGTAAAGTGTCTTATGTTGAGCATTAAACAACCAAGTTGATTATTATTGATTAGCTATGTTGTTGTTCTGTAAGGTACTTTATGTCGAGCATTTTCAACTAAGTTAATCATCTTGTTTGGTTATTTAGTTGTTGCTCCGTAAATTTTCTTATGTCGAGCATGACCAATTAAATTGATTAATTTGGTTGTGTATCTCAATTATATTAATTATGGGTTCTCTTGTGATTAATCTAATTGTATTTTTTAAGTCTCCATAAGTTCACTTATGTTTGAGCATTTATCAATTAAATTAATCATGGGTTCTCTTGTGGTTAATTTAATTGAACTTTTTGGATACAAATTCATACTTGTATGTGATTTGTTATGTCCAAAGAAATCCTTCTTTTCTTTCGAAATTAAGGTCGCTCTTGTTGTTCTTTCGGGAATGATATTTAATGGGGAAGAGTTCTTTTGAACTTGCGCTTAATTGCCATATCTCTGTGGGGAATGCGGCTGTGGAATATTATAGGGGTTATCTTGTATCTTTATAAACTCCTTGATGAATGCATTTAGCTTCGGCTTTATGATTGCATCTAAAGAACAAGTTGATATTTTTGCTTTCTTTTGGTCAAGAAATGTCTCTTTCGGAAATTTCATTAGGATCCCGTTCTTGTACCTTTGCCAATTTTATTGACAAAAAGGGGGAGAATTAATATGTAGTTCACACTACAAATACATATGGTTTTCGGATCATTATGTAAGGGGGAGTGGTTTCCATGTGAGATGGAGTATTGACTAAGGGGGAGTGATACATATCACCATAGTATTGTTGTTGAAGTTGTGATACAATTTAACTTTGACGTTGTGTAATGATACTATGCCACTGTATAACAATGATTGAGAAATATTGTTTTCTTATTGTTATAGCTACGAATTTTCAACAACGATGATGCTAAACTTACAACCTTTGGGATCATTGGAGTACTTGGAAGTGACGAAGATTTCGAGTAATGTTGAAGATTAGGCATGTGTAATAGGAGCTACAAAAGTTAATTTATTTATTTTTTGTATTCCATATGTATTTATAGTTTTGCCACTAAAATTGACAAAGGGGGAGATTGTTAGAGCATTGCTCGGTCGAACTCGCATGCATTGTTATCTCAAGCATGTTTGTCAATGTTAGTGATCAAAACTATAAGTCTTGATTTCTATTCTACGTAGCTAAAGGTCTCGGACTAGGATATAAAGTGTAGTTGAGCTCAAGAACTCCATGGCAATCATCATACAAGACGAAGGACTACTCAAGGAACTGGTGGATATTCATCAACTAAAAGGTATGTGGAGACTTGAACTTATCTGTCACTCAAAAGTCTATCTATTCTATCTCCTACTCTTGAGGAAAAAGTCGTTTGATATATAGACTTTCATTATGCACATTTGTTATTTCGAGCAGAGTTTATCTCGCCTATCTATTTCTCGAAATATGTGTTGGTAAGATTTTGCTTTAGCCGAATTCATCTTTACCTAGTGACAAAAGTCATGTTATGTATCAATCACTTTGAAAATTGCTCTGATGAAAAATGGTCTGTGAATAACGGCTATATTCGTCCTCTGAGAATGTTTCAATGATTGAAATGAGAGTTTAGATTACATAACCATTGGTAGGATATAAGCATTGTTGTGGAAACACATATATGTATAAGTCCTTATTCCTTGAACCAAAGTTTGCGAACTTTGTTGATCAAGAGCAATGGAAGTGGCATGAGCCAATTCCACAAACTGGCGGAAGTTCTCGACCCGAGAATTTCTGCTGGAGTTTGTGAACTCCTTCCATGAGCTTAAGTCCGCGAACCCAGTCCGCGAACTTGAGCAGGTTATATCTAAAACCGGTTGTTCTTGAACTCATGTTTATTTAAACTAAGGAATGCTTTTGCAAACCGTGGATATAAAGTTCATGAACCGATTCGAGTGAATCAAAACGTTTTTGCTTCGATTGTGTATTGTGTAGTTACATAAGATCTAAGCAAGAAAAACTCTCTAACTAGTTCATTTGAGTCATTTGAACTAGTTATTGTGAAGAAGAATATGGTTGATATGAAAGTAATCATATGGCTAACCATTTGGTTAACTATTGTTGAACCAACAAATGTTATTGTTTGGGAACGGTTCGTAAACCCAAAATTGGACATTTCATTTGTGTGTAACAAGCTAAGTTTTCGATCCAACGGTTGAGAAATATTAGCTTGAATCTAATCAGATTTTCATCTAACGGTGAATATTGAATGCTTTCTTACCAAGTTAACATTGATTGCAAACCTTGATTTGAAAACTATATAAGGGAGAAGTCTAGCAAATGGGAAACCTAATCCCCACACCTTATGTGTGATACTAGTTGCATAGCTAGAGTCGATTCTCCTTTAACCTTTGGTTTCTTCTTCTAAAGCAGGTTAACGACTTAAAGACTTCATTGGGATTGTGAAGCCATACCGATACTACTTTTCTTGTAGCTGTGTGACCTGATCTTGATGTTTCTATCGTACGAGTACAATTGAAATAATTGGATTGAGATTTTATATCTCCGATAGGTAAGATAGAAAAGTAATCACAAACAATTCATCTTATCGTTTGTGATTCCACAATATCTTTTATCGCTGCGTCGATTAAGATTATTGTGAGGTGATCAATAATACTAGGCTGTTCTTCGGGAATATAAGACCGGTTTATTGATTGGTTCATGTTCACCTTGATTTATAAAAAGACAGAACAAAACTCGTAGGTATATTCGTGGGAGACGGATTTATCTATTACCGTAGACTTTTCTATGTGATGCAGATTTGTTTATTAAAGTCTTCGACTTTGGGTCGTAACAACTCTTAGTTGTGGGTGATATCAGCTAAGGGAATCAAGTACGTAGCATCCTGTTGGGATTAGAGGCGTATGAGCATAACTGTACCTTGGATCAGTGTGAGATTGATTGGGTTGCAACTATAGTCCAGACCGAAGTTAATTTGGAGTAGGCTAGTGTCTGTAGCGGCTTAATACAGTGTGTGTTCAATCTGGACTAGATGTCGGGGTTTTTCTGCATTTGCGGTTTCCTCGTTAACAAAATTCTGGTGTCTATGTTATTTCTTTTCCGCATTATATTTTGTTATATAATTGAAATATCACAGGTTGTGCGTTGTTCAATCAATTAGAATATCCGACCTTTTGGTTGTTGATTTAAATTGATTGACACTTGGATATTGGTCTTTGGTACCATCCAAGTTATCTCTCTTTGATAAAGACTCGCAGATTTCTATTTGCTTGAGTAAAGATCAAATCAAGAGATTGAGATATAAACTCTTTGATATACTTCTTATCTAGATTGAGCCTGACTGTCTAGTTGATTCTCTGGAAAGTATATTAGAGTTTGTCCATACAGATTGCTAATCGAATTGTTGGGTGTGGTTGTTATACCCCCGCTTCTTCATGATGTGCGAACACACTATATATGCTTATATCCATAGTTGGTTACGTAATCTCAACTCTACATTTCAATCATTGAAATATTCTTCTATAATGTTATAATAGTCGTTAGACATAAAGAATCGACTACTGTCATCAAATCTATTTTCAAGATTGAAACGTCATCATGACTTTCGTCACGGGTAAATATGAAAATGGTTAAAGCAAAAGCTTACCAACACTTATTTTGAGAAAAATATAGGCGAGTAAACTCGGCTCGAAATAGCAAATGTGTATGCATGAAAACTATCATACTTATACGACTTTTGTCTCAAGAGTAGGAGATAGAGTAGATATATTTTTGAGTGACAGATGAGTTCAAGTCTCCACATACCTTTTGGTCGGATGAAGTTCCACTGTTTCCTTGAGTATTTCTTCGTCTTCGTAAGGTAATCGCCATGGAGTCTGGAGCTCAACTATTCCTAACTATCCTAGACCGAGACTTAGTCATAAGTATACTAGAAATCAAGACATATAGTTTTGATCACTAACATTGACAAACATGCTTGAGATAGCAACACATGCGAGTTCGACCGAGCAATACTCTAACAAGTTCAACATCCCTCAAATTACGACTGAAGTAGTATATAGGGTGTTTGATCCCCTCATCATATTCTTGGGCAAGGAAGGCCCCAACAGCAGCATCGCTAGAGGCAGTGTAGAGGCATAACGGTCTTCATTGTATGGGGGATTTCATAACAGCGGGTGATGACAATATTTGCTGGATCTTTCGAAACGCTTCTTGTTGCTTTGTGCTCCAAATGAAACTTGCTCCCTTCTTCAGAAAGGGGGTGAATGAAGCGATAAGCTGAGCCAAACCAGGTATAAAACGTCGGATGTAGTTTACCTTGCCCATGAAGCTCTGGAGTTCTTTCATAGTGTGCGTAGGAGGCATCATGAGAATAGCTTGGGTTTTGGTTTGATCGACCTTGATTCCTTCAGAGGTGAATTGGAATCCCAAAAATTTGCCAGAAGAGACTCCGAAAGCGCATTTCAGAGGGTTCATCTTCAATTTGTACTCGCGACACCTTTTAAATACTTGACACAGGACGTCCGTATGGGCTGCTCGAGTCTTTGACTTGACCACTATGTCATCTATGTAATCTTCAACTTGCTTGTGCATCATATCATGAAAAATTGCAGTCATGGCGCGTTGATAGGTAGCACCAACATTTTTCAAATGGAAAGGCATCATAGTATAATAAAAGTCTCCGAGAGTAGTTCGAAAAGTTGTCTTACTCGCATCCTGTTCATACATTTTTATCTGGTTGTAGCCGTTGTATCCATCCATGAAATATAAGATGCCATGTCCGCTGGTAGCGTCTACTAGCACGTCAATGTTGGGAAGGGGAAAATCGTCCTTGGGCAGCATTTGTTCAGATCTCTGAAATCAACACAACATCTAATTTGGCCACTTTTCTTCTTTACAGGAACTACGTTGGCTAACCAGGTAGGATGGTGAATGGGCTTGATGAAGCCAGCAGTCAACAACTTCTGAACCTCAGTCTTGATCTGCTCCTCCACATCGTTCCTGAACTGTCTTAGATATTGTTTGATTGGTTTGGATCCAGGTATTATATGTAGATGATGAGTGACCAGTTTTTCATCTAAGTCGGGAATTTCCTCGTATGTCCATGCAAATATGTCTTTCTACTCCTTGATAAGATTCAAGAGATTTGTGCGTTCGTCCGCGCATAGAGTCGAACTGATGAAGATAGGTCTTCGAGATTCTTCATCCCCGATGTTGATGACTTCGAGTTCATCGGTTGTGGAGTCGGTGTCGTCCTGTAACTGTTGCGGAGCATCTGGTACTTCTTCTTGCAGCCTGTCATTTTTGTTGCATTCTATTGGGCGGAGAGACTGAGTGATAGCCTCCTCTGCTAATTAATAACAGCAGCGACGGTATACAGTTTTCCCTTTCTGGTTACGACTCGCCATAAAGGTCCATTCCCTCTTAGTATGGAGATGAGCTGAGCCTTCGTTTGATGAAGAAGAGTTAGTGCGTCCTGTTAGCGGAGGCGCACCACAAGACTTGGTCTCTATGCTCAGTGATGTGAGCCGGTCTTCCTCCTCGATCGACGTCCACGTGGGGAGCGGAGTGCAGTAAATCTTGCTTGATGAACCTTATGAATTCTCCTTTGGCTCGAACAGTTCCACGCTGCAAATCGGTGCATAAGGAGACAATGACGCAGGGATACGAACAACTTCTTCATTCAACATGGTTTTCAGGCATTGGTGATACATTGAGGGGATGATCTTATTATCATGAAGCCATGGTCTCCCTAGTATCATATGGTAGTCTGGCTCATTCTCTATCACTTCGAATTTTACTTTCGACTGGATAGGTCCTACTGATATATTCAAATTAACATACCCGTACGTGCTGGTCCGGTTTCCTTCGAAGTACGTCATCATGGTAGGATGCCGTATGATTTTGTCTGGTCAAACCCTGGCTGTCTTGAGAGTTTTAAGAGTAATGACATTCGAGGATTCTCCCGTGTCAATAAGAGCCCTTTTGAATTTTGAACCCTTGATGCGTTCAGTAACATGCAGGGATCTGTTGTGACCTTCCTTTTCCATCATGTCATCTTCAGTAAACGTGACATTATTTATGGACATCTCTGATGTTTTTAAGGCTTGATTGCGCGAATGAATCAAACATGCGTCTAGAGCTATCTGATTGAATACAGAAAACGTCTCCGCTCGTTGATCCTTTGAGAGGTGCGGAAGCTCACACAAATTTTCCACTAAATAAGCCGCCTCCTGGTCCACTGGACGCTAGTTGGTCGTGAAGCTACTGACTTGAGGACAATCATCGGTTGAAGAGTTAGTCCTCATTGTTGGAATCTCCGGAGCAGAGAAGCCGCTCAAATCCTATGTCATCTTGACGAGGAAGTTGAGTATGTCCTCTATTGTCTCTTTCATCACGCCCATGTTCCTCGTGTGTATTTCCTGTACTCGAGCCAATTCTATCAGGGTCGGAATTTCTCCATTGACTGTGTGATCAGATAGAGCGTTGGAAAGAGGAACATCATCATTTGAAGGATTCTGCTCGGAGTTTGGAGTTGAATTGATCTTAAGACCAACCATCCTGAATTTGAGAAAATTAAAATGAAATTGAAAATTGATCTTGCAACCGAGAGATTAATCTCCCACTCTGGTCTCCAGTTGTTTTGGGGTAAAAACCGATTCTGCCGTTTTTGGTAAATTTGGGTGTGTTGATGAGAAACGAATTCAAACCATAAACAAATGCACTGCACGAGAGTACTTTTAGATTTGAGAGATCAATATGTAAGACTTTGGCCTAAACCAAGAAATGGCCTTTCCAGATTCAATTCGACAATAAAGTGAAGGAGAAGGGTTGATCTTAGGGAGGGAAGCGAAGAAGGCGTTTGAGATCAGGATGTTGAATAATGAAGGTGTGGATGTTCTATGACTTGTATCAGATAATGGTTTCTGGATGCTTGTGTTGATAACACTTTTGTCTTGTTGAAATAGATTGAAAATCTATTTATACAAGTCATGTTCGAGTACACCCTGATCTCGTAGGAAGTGGAGGTGATTAGGCAATGAAGAAGTGAAGTTGTGTAGAAGTGGTAATCCACGTTTCCGGAAACTGGTCACGCCTTCACCCACTATCTCATTGTTGTTAACCGTCCGTTCTTTCCTGAAACTTCACGTAATGGGCGTGTTGCACGCCGCACACTGTAAAACGCCAGACCAATACCCCAGTGAGCATCCTCCAGTTTGTGACATGTTTGGTGTCTCGAGTAAGTGGGTCGAGTAGACTCCTCGCTGAAAGCATCACACAGTGCTTTTAAGTCAAATAAAGTATTTGTGAAACCAATATTTATAAGACATCGCTTATAATCGATGTGTATGAAGCATCACTTTTAAGCAAGCAGCTGAAAATAATCGATGTGCTAGAAGCATCGCTGTTATCAGTCACGGATTGAGCGTCTTAAAAGTAGCATGACCGGCCATCTTTGGGTGATTGTTTTAGGACCCTATGGGTGTGCTATCACTTGGTCTATCGCTCCTTGTGGAGGAAGAATGGTTGGCGATCACAATGCTGCTTTGTTAGTTTTCTGAAAATAAATCTACACCATCCAACTAGGCTGGAGAAGTTGGATGGACGAGATGATTTGCGGCAGTTGTGTATTGCCGTTGACGCAATTTTAGGGTTTAGGGGCCGCGCGACCAACCCTCTTTTGGGAGAGTGATTCGAGGCACTGATTGCTAGTTCGAACAGGTCGATCGACCATGTGCAAATATGGGTTGCCGTCGAGCATGCTGACATCTCCTGGGACATCTAAAATAATATCTAAGACACTCGATTCGGATGGCGAAGATGGATGGTCGTGATCGATTTGCGACAGTAATATACTGCCGCTAACACCAATTAGGGTTTCAAAGCAGCGCGTTCACCCTACTTTGGGTGAACGATTTTATACGCTCTTGGATTGATGTGAGCAATTCGATCAACCATGGGTGTAGCTGGGTCGCCGGTGAACACGCCAGCACTTTTTTGATCGTTCAAGATGCGATCTAAGCCGTCCAACTAGGCTGGCTAAGTTGGACGGTCATGATGTTTTTGAGACCGTATTTGCCGGTCTTAGCTCGATTGAGCTTATTTTCAAGTAGCACGAACATCCATGTTTGGTTTAGCGTTTGAAGCGCTTGTGAATGAACTAAATAGGACTCGATCGACTAGGGCATCAGTGGGCCCACCGGTGGTTAATACGGTGATTGCCTAGTTCCTCTAGGAGTAATCTCGGATTGCTGAATCGCGCGGCCAAATCGTGTGGCCGTGATCATTTTTGAGACTCATATGAACAGTCTAGATTTTCCTTAAGGAATTTAAACGCGTTCGATCGCGCTAACTTTTAATTAAAAAGTGTGTAAACACGCTGATCTCTTTATAGAGAGTGGTGTTTCCTACGTGAGTGTTTTCATGCAGGTCTCAATACTGATACTTCGGGAGATTCATGCTATTCTGCTGCAAGCGAACATTAAGCATCATGTCATGCCAATATTGAGATTTCGGCTGGGAACATTGCATAAGAAAATAATAGGCAGGCAATGCATTAGTAAATAATGCAATAGATTAAAATTTACAGAATGTCAGGGGTTGTTGCTTCACCACCATTCTAAATAAATTTCATAAATATGTTGAATTGCTCAATACATATGTAAGTAAAAGAGGCATGGACACTCATTACTTTTAAATGGCCTTTATTCCTTTGCAGGATGACAACGCTAAATATAGGATTTTACGATTCTAACCCTGAACTGAAAACCACCATCAATACCTGGTAATATTAGTTTTTTGATGAAGTCTGAAGAAGCCCATATTTTTGGTTATGCTAAAATAAATAAAGAAGGACAAAAAGTTTTTACTATACTTCTGAGTTTGTCTTTGGCCTTAGTTTTCCCCAGGCCTCTGACATTCCAATATAAAATCTTCATGTAGAAGGTGTTTGAGAAGAAGAACTTCTCCTTCCTTGGCCATTTTTGCTCACATTTATATTTAGATTTGTTGATGCTTGTCTTCTAGTAGAATCTTTTGTGATATCACTGCCACTTGAACTTCCTTCAACATCATGTTTTGTAGAGGATTTCAGGTTCCCAGAGTTACCTTATGATATTACAACTTCCACATTAGTATCTGATGAAGTAGAACCAACTTCAATTGGTCCAATAGGAGGTTGTAGATTTACTACATTATTTGCTGAAGGCACACTGGAGACTATTGTAATAATTTTATCAACTAAAATACTTGGAAAATCTTTGTAAGAATTTAGAGACCCCTTGAATTCTTTATTGTTATCTTGTAATACATGAAATTTCCCTGAAGATGAAGTTTCATGTTGTAGAATTGGTGGTATGATTGCACCAATAATTTTATTATCACTTAAAATTTTCTCATCAATATGATCAATAATATGTTTTATGTCATTATCCTTTGATGGAAAGCAGATATCAAAACCTCTAGTAGCAGGAGGAGTTACCACTTTAGGTTTCCATTGTTTTTTTGATTTCTCTGCTTGAAACTCTGGAATTGCTTCGTTTATTGGAAAACTACTTCTCTTTGTTCTGCATTCTGCTACTAAATGTCCCACTATCTTGCAATGATTACAGAATTTGGGCAATTTGGTGAATTGAATAGCTTGTTCAATTTTCCCGTATTTTGATTCAAGGATCACTTTACTAGGAATGAATTTTGCTAAATCAGTTTCAACCAACACACTAGCATAGTACCCAATATCTCTTTTTAAAGTCGTTTCATCAACTTTTATAGCTCTGCGTATTTTGCTTCCCATTTGGATAATGACGCTTTCCTTTCAATACTCAATACTCAATCCAGGAAAAGCTGCCCAAACAAAAGATGAAGAAGTTTTTTGATTCTCAGGATTAAAATTTGGCTCCCATGCTCTCAACTTCAAAATTTATGATTCGACCATCCAAAGTCCCCTCCAAATGAGATTTCGATCTTCTTCATTATCCAGCTTGATGATAAAAAATCCTTTCCCCGGAGGAATGAATTGAACTGAACCTTTCAAAACCTATTGTTTCCTCAAAGATGTTGAAGAAATTTCTATTTTCAGTTTGACAAAATCAAGTCTGCCAATCAAACTAAATCTCCATTCATTTAGACCATCATCAATAACATCATCAGGGATGAATAGTGATGGAATATCCATAACAGAAGCAGAAGTATTTGCAGAAGGAAAAGTAAAAGATGATTCAAAATTTTCTAGGTTAGAACCTGAACCATTTTCTGACAGGTTTTTATTAAGATCTGACATAATTCCTAGTGATTAATAACATGATTTGAAACATCAGTCATTAGATCAATTGAAAACACCTGAATTAATGAAGAGAATCGACACAGAAAACAAAAAAAATCAGAGAAGGCAAACCGATTCCGTCGCCGAATCACGCACCGATTCACAGAGCTAAAAGAATAAAAAAATATAATTTAGACTCTTTTAATTTAGCAATGCTATGTGAGAACTCAAATAGGGAGAGCAGTGGATTCTTGGCCTCTAACTCTCTTGTGTACCTCTCTTAGGACTTTCTTTAGCCTAGGTTTTTCTATAAAAAAAAAACACCCTATTGAGCGTTAAACAAAGTGTGCAGTACAGGGTTATAAATAGTTGACAGTTGGATATGTTTCGAGCCTCATATTCTTATCTAGGGCAACCAAATATTTCTCAGAATTGATTATCTAACGATGATCAAATCTAAATTTTCTCGGAGTTGATTTCGTGATGATGATCAAATCTTAAGTCGGCTCTTGACTAATCCCAGCAGTAAATAAAAGAACCTGACCAAGTAGTAATTAACAAGACCACTTAACAACTCTCGATAGTAACTACACCTCCTTGCTCGCAACTGACTTCCCCCTAGATACATAGCTTATGACTATCGAGTGGTAGGCTTCTGCTTGATGACTATGTCCGGCATATCCGGTTTCAGTTCAAGCATTGATAGAGAGGCTCAAAACTAGTTGTAAGTTGCGAGGTGAATTTCAAGTGCATATAGTGCGAGTTTTGAAAAAGAAATCGAATAACAGCAAGCGTGGTGAAGATACAAATCTCATTCTTAGTTTTCGACACAAACATCATAAGTTACTGTGCAAGTTTAAGTCTAGAAAGTAATGGAACACATTCATTTGAGCGGTTCCTACGGAGTGAACAAATATGTGATTTTATTCATTTTGATCTCAGTATGGACTCAATAAAAGAAAAAAATAGTTGGGTAAACGGGAAAATTTATTGATTCCCATTGCGGTTTTTGAGTAGGCGCAGGTCTCTCTTCAGACCGCGCGGGTCATCATCAGCCGCTGGGGCCTTTTAAATCCGTACGGTGGCACTTTGTATGCTGGCGGCCCTCCAAAAACCACGTGAGTCTTTTGTACCAGCCAACGGTACATCTGAACGACTCCAAAGTTAAATCTCTTCGATTTTCTGATAAATACTACTCATTTCAACCTAAAATTCACACTTTCACCTCTAAATCTCTCTCAAAAAATGCCTCCAAGAGTGTTTCCCAGATCTCATGGTCGTAAATACACTTTAGAAGAGGATTAGATATTTGTGGAGCCTTTATTTTTCAAACAAACGGTAATGTAAATAGGGATGAAGCCGTGCTGAGGAGAACGTTTTGGGATAGTATTTTTATGAAGTTCGTCACAGATACAGAGAACCTGTATAATCAAGAGGCTGAAGGATTGTCGCATCGTTTTAGTGTAATCAGTCGGGAAATATTTGAATTCCCAACTCTACTAGTGCACAATAACCAAAATAAACTGAACATTGAAGCTATAGATGAAGTGGAACCAAGAACATTAGATATGTGGGCAATATCACACGACAGACCTTTCACCTTCCAAAATTGTTTCAAAATTCTTAAAGTGATCAATAGATTCAACCCCTTCAGCATCCTAGGAATGGCACCTGGAAGCTATTAAATGAGGATGTTAATTGGTGGCTATGTAGTAGTTGCTTTAATCTAATGTATTTGCTTTAATCCAATGTAGTATGTTTTTATAATAAGAAAGGCTTAAATTAGCTAGCATTGATAGTTCAAATGCGAAGATATTTTTATTGATCAGATAAACATAACACATAATACCAAACTAAAACATAAAACAATGGTGAATTAATTCGTTTATACACTTTAATCAGTCCACCCTACTAAGAAACACCTAGGAAATTTCCATAAGTGCTTTCCGTATGTGTCTTCTTCTGTAGAAGTGTAGCAATGCATAAAATTCCTGTACCCGAGCTTTGAGCATCCACTGATTCTTTGTGGACAATATTTGTGTTTGTGATCTCCATCTCCACGATACTCGTAGTGTAATAACTTATTTTTCATTTTGGCTTTAAGTTTGAAGTTTTTGCATAGTGTGAATTTTTCTGCTTCTTCTTTAACCTTCATCGCATCATCTAGCATATGTGGTTCCTCTAGACAGTTGAGATCATAACATTGTAAGTACCCGATCTTTTCTGGATATGATCAATCACCATTCTAATGTGTGAACAACCTTCCCATGGACACTTTGAATACATCCAAGGGCATTGCATCAGACTGTGGTCATCCATGAAACATAATGGACAAACCTGTTTTGCTTCCACACATAATATTTGCTTCGCTATTTTAGAAAAAATGGTGGATGTTTTTGGCTGAGAATGATTTCTGTTGGTTAGGTTGAGAATCAAAATTAGTGTTGTATTTATAAGAAAAAAAAGAGCCGTTAATTGTATCCGTTGGTAATTCACGTGAGGTGGTCTAGATAAAGACGTGCGGTTTTTGTCTGACCACTAATGGATATATTTCCAACGGATCTATTTTCTTACCTTATAAATTCAACTATTCCAGTATCCAAATTCACATCTTAATTTGTCTTTCTGAAACTCTTAATCTCGCAATCTATAGAAAAATGTATACTAGAATTCATGGTTTAAAATTTACTAAAGAAGAGGATTTATCCATATGCAAAGCCTACATTTTTCATAGGGTAAAATTTGATATGCGCAATCAAGACATGTCTGACGCGCCTTTTTGGCAGAACATTTTTACAATGTTTGTCTCAGAAACGGGGAACCTTGAAAACCGAGATGCTCGTAGGTTGTATCTTCGTTTTCATTCAATAATTCGCGTTGTCACGCCATTCCTTGATCAGGTAAGGAAAATATATCGAGAAAAAATTATCGGTGTAACTGAAAATGAAGTGATCCAAACAACTTTGAATAATTGGAAGGAAACTCACGACAGAACTTTTCTTTACAAATCTTGTTCCAACATTCTTAAAGATGATCTATCTCAATCACATTTGTACTGCACCGAAGAATTCTCCCTGTCCTTACGGTGGAAGAAGATGTTACTCTTATTCGATGTCGGATTCATATTATAACGAGAAATATGACTAATGACTATTTATGGAAAGAGTGTTGCAAATGTTTGTAGCGCGACGAAATGAATATATAGAAAAAACCAAGATCCTAGAACTAAGATTTTCTTTCATCGGTACGGATGTCAATCGTTATACAGAAGTTTTATGGATGGCTCATCGTCAAGGACGGACGGAGGTGGGTGCAAGTGGGGTCACGTGCACCCACCAAAGTTTGAATCAATGAAAAACAACTTGGGGTATTTATAATTTTTATATACGATGGGTGAAAATAATAGTAGCATAATTGAAATTCATATAATGATGTGTTTAAAATATAAACGAATCACTTAAATCTTCTTTATTTATTTTTTTTTTCCACAAACTCTCTCTAATGGGAACTAAATAAAAATAAATGATTGGCGATCAGAAGATGATGGTAAGGGAATTCAGGTGCAAAAACCATCTTCATTGGAGGAGGAAACACATAATATTTAGTTATTTCGGTATGTAATGTCCTTGTTGCTGGCTACTGGCATCAATTTGCACTATTCTTTCACCAATTGATGCACTTAGAATGAAATTTATAATGTTATCGCCAAAGTGGTAAGAAAATATACCATATAAATTTTTCATATTGATCATTTTTTTCCGATCGTAATAAAATTCATTCAAACTCATAGCATATAAGTCTTGGCTCCGTCCCTGTTCACCGTGATAATTTTGGATTGTCCAGCGAATAATTTGTGAGTATCGTAATACCTTTATCCTCATTGAGCAACTCCATCATAGTTTAATTAAAATCACATTGACTAAACTTGTTATTTATGTGTATTCCAGCAAACCATGCCTCAAGTCCAGTTTATTGAAGAAAACGGAAGAAAGTTTGAGCATTTTGAATGATATGGACTTTATAAGGCTAATGTCGCTGGATTTAATATCGTTTGATATTATATGTAAGTCTAAATATAATAAACATCGCTCAATATAAAACGGAAGTCTAATTTAAGGTCTAAATATTTTCACTCATTATTACTGCCATTTCTTTTACAAGGCATAAACTTAGACAATAATAAGAACTAACTAAACAACTTCAATAAAAACCTAATACAATATTTGCCTTTTGGCTATTTAGTAGCCTTATGGCTATCTTCATTGGACGTATCTTCCGCTCAACGCGCTCTTTAACAATTTTTCTTTTGTTTTTGTAATTACGGTTCTTCACTTTCAAAACTGGAGTTTTCTTTGCCTTTTAGCATAACATTTCCTTGGATTAACTTCTAAAACTTGAACTTTGTTTTACTATTTTCAATTTTTCTCCACATATCTTAGAAACAACAGCTTTAAGTTTCGCATCACAAAAAAGTGTAATAGCCTTATGAGATATTTCACTTAAGAAATTCAAAACACTAGAATAAAATTAGAAGAGAATAGTAAATAAAATTCAAGAGCAATGAATTTTGGTACGAGTGGAGCATTTGAAATTGGTGGTAATTTATAATAGTAAATATGACCGTTTTTTTACTCTAGCAAAATAGCCATTGGCGGATTTACTTTGACCGTCAGCGGTCTTACTTCGCCTGCGCGGATTCTTGAACCCGCCAGCACCCAATCATTGACCGGGCGTTTCATGAGGACTCGCCCAATACTTTCACCATAGTGGAAAATCCACTTTTCCCATACACCTCTCTCTATATATTTTTCAATCAGTTCAGTTCTAGAAAATTAAAGTGTGCATACGAAAAGAAGCAAGAAGAGAACCTCACAAGATGCCACACGATTCTCCGCACTAAACATCATTTTTTTCATAAAATGTCGCACAACCATCATCACAAAGAAAAGGAATTCATCTTAGTAAGAAATTTCTTAAAACACTATGTGGGTATTCATTAAAACTCATAACTATTGAAACAAAGATTGCCCAAATATTGAACACCAAAATAAACCTAACTTCATATCTGCAAAATTAATATACCTCTTCTTTTTTATATATTTTTTCCATTCACTTTTCAAAAAGAAAAAAAATCGTCACCTTTCTTTATTACCTTAGCGACTTAGCCCTTTGAAACATTCCGAAATCAGAAATCCTCAAACAAAACTGCAAGTGAAGGGAAATATTACCTGCAATTTACGTTGGCTGGAATAAGAACACACATTACAGAAGCATCTTTATCAGAATCGAATCTCTCTTTGAGTTTCCTAGGATAAAGAAGAAGCAGAAAAAAAAGAGGTCACCATCAGGAAACAAAAACAGTAAGAAAACTACAGACATAATCAGTTTCGATTCCGGTCAAAACCTTGCAAGTGTATTGTAGTATGTAATATCATGGTTCTGTGACACTCTTTGTGTTCTGTAACATAAAATTTGCAGTGGAAGTTCCGGTTGCTAGTGGTTCTTATGACTATACATAAAGGAAAACCCAAACCCTTTTAATTAAAGAACTCTAAAGGAAAACATTTGAGTGTGTTTGACTGATGTTAGTTTGATAGACAAGATCAAATGGAGAAAAGGATTTTCTGGGAAGGTTATATCTAAACCGCTTGTTCTTGAACTCATGTTTATTTAAACTAAGGAATGCTTTTGCAAACCATGGATATAAAGTTCATGAACCGATTCGAGTGAATCAAACCATTTTTGCTTCGATTGTGTCTTGTGTAGTTACATAAGATCTAAGCAATTGAACAACTCTCTGACTAGTTCATTTGAGTCATTTGAGCATATGGAAAACACAAAGCCTTTTAATTAGAGAACTCTAAAGGAAAACATTTGAGTGTGTTTGACTGATGTTAGTTTGATAGACAAGATCAAATGGAGAAAGGATTTTCTGGGCAGGTTATATCTAAAACCGGTTGTTCTTGAACTCATGTTTATTTAAACTAAGGAATGTTTTTGCAAACCGTGGCTATAAAGTTCATGAACCGATTCGAGTGAATCAAATCGTTTTTGCTTCGACTGTGTCTTGTGTAGTTACATAAGATCTATGCAATTGAACAACTCTCTAACTAGTTCATTTGAGTCATATGGCTAACCATTTGGTTAACTATTGTTGAACCAACAAATGTTAATGTTTGGGAACGGTTCGTAAACCCAAAATTGGACATTTTATTTATGTGTAACAAGCTAAGTTTTCGATCCAACGGTTGAGAAATATTAGCTTGAATCTAATCAGGTTTTCATCTAACGATGAATATTGAATGCTTTGTTACCAAGCTAACATTGATTGCAAACCCTGATTTGAAAGACTATATAAAGGAGAACTCTAGCAACTGGGAAACCTAATCCCCAAACCTTACGTGCGATACTAGTTGCATAGCTAGAGTCGATTCTCCTTTAACCTTTGGTTTCCTCTTCTAAAAGCAGGTTAACGACTTAAAAACTTCATTGGGATTGTGAAGCCAGACCGATACTACTTTTCTTGTAGTTGTGTGATCTGATCTTGCATCTTCTATCGTTACGAGTACGATTGTAATAATTGGCTCGAGATTTATATCTTCGATAGGCAAGATATAAAAGTAATCACAAACACTTCGTCTCATCGTTTGTGATTCCACAATATCTTTTTTCGCTGCGTCGATTAGGATTATTGTGAGGTGACTGATAATACTAGGTTTTTCTTCGAGAATATAAGTCTGGTTTATCAATTAGTTCATGTTCACCTTGATTTATCAAAAGACGGAACAAAACCCATAGGTATATTCGTGGGAGACGGATTTATCTATCACCGTAGACTTTTCTGTGTGATACAGATTTGTTTAGCCATATGTTTAAAGTCTTCGACTTTGGGTCGTAGCAATTCTTAGTTGTGGGTGAGATCAGCTAAGGGAATCAAGTACGTAGCATCCTGCTGGGATCAGAGGCGTAGGAGCATAACTGTACCTTGGATCAGTGTGAGATTGATTTGGGTTCAACTACAGTCCAGACAGCAGTTAGTTTGGAGTAGGCTAGTGTCTGTAGCGGCTTAATACAGTGTATGTTCAATCTGGACTAGGTCCCGGGGTTTTTCTGCATTTGCGATTTCCTCGTTAACAAAATTCTGGTGTCAGTGTTAGTTCTTTTCCGCATTATATTTTGTTATATAATTGAAATATCACAGGTTGTGCGTTGTTCAATCAATTAGAATATCCGACCTTTTGGTTGTTGATTTAAATTGATTGACACTTGGATATTGGTCTTTGGTACCATCCAAGTTATCTCTCTAGTATTTGATAAAGTCTCACAAATTTCAATTTGCTTGAGTATATATCAAATCGAGAGATTGAGATATAAACTCTTTGATATACTTTTTATCTAGATTGAGTCTGACTGTCTAGTTGATTCTCTAGAAAGTATATTGGAGTTTGTCCATACAGATTGCTAAGCGAAATATTGGGCGCGGTTGTTGTACCCCCACTTTTTCAATTTGGACAAAACGGTTCTCTCCGCAGAGTTAACAAAGTGAATTATCCAACCACACAGTTTAGAAGTGATCTTGTTCAATAGAAAATCAAAGCTAGAGATTTTATAATCCGATTTTAAAGGATATCTGCCTCGATATTTATCCTCCATAGTCATCTGCCTAACACCAAGATCTTGGAATGTAACTTGTTTTATCCATTCAGGAATTCCTTTACTGAAGTGGATTGAGGATTTGTCATAATTGATTAGCTGGCCTGAGATGTCTGCATATTCCCTGAGTAGTTTCTTCAAATTCTTAACATTGACCCTAGTATTTTCTCAAAAGAAAAATAAATCATCTGCGAACATAAGATGAGTGATTGTAGGTGCACGTCTATTTGATTTTATATCCCTGGTAGATCCCTTGATGCATAAGCATGGATAACCCTTGTGAACAGATTATGAACAAAGTTGGAGATAAGGGACATCCGTGTCGAATACCTTGTTCACTACAGAAGTTACATTTTGGTGATCCATTAAGGTTAACTGAGAATGTAGCCGTTGAGACACACGCCATTATCAGTAAATGAGCTGCCCCTGATACACCCATAATACGTAACATATCACCTAAGAATCTCCAATTTACCCTGTCATATGCCTTCCCCATGTCAACTTTCATAGCAAAGTGACCAGTTACTGCTTTAGAATTATTCATTGAATGCAATAACTCTTTTGCAATGATAATATTATCAAGAATCTGACGTCCAGAAATAAATGCATTTTGAGACCAACAGATGAAATCTTCTAAATAGGGTTTGAGTGTATCCGATAATATATTTGTGACAATCTTGTATAAAACGTTGCACAACGATATTGGACGAAAATCAGATGTCGTGGAAGGATTCTTTATTTTCTGGATCAAAGTTATATTAGTGTGGTTCAATAACTCCGGAAAAGAAGAAGACTGAAAAATATGTTAAACCAACCTAAATACATCTGTACCTACTGTATTCCAGCACTTCTTATAAAACACCGGCGAAAATCCATCTAGACTAGGAGAAGTATAAGAACCCATTTTTCTAAACACTGCCTGGATGTCTTCCATAGATGGCCCTCTGCATAAAGCTTCATTATCCATCTCAAAAGTGGATTGAGATTGAAGAGAAATTTGAGGAAGATCTGGCATACTGGGTTGTTGAAATAGAGACTGAAAATGATGTATAAGAACACGAGCAATTTCTCCTTGATCTGTAATCCAACAATGATTATCAACCAGTAAATGGCTGATAGTATTTTTGCATCTTCTTTGTTGGAAAGATAAATGAAACAACCTACTATTGTGATCACCATCTTTAACCCATTTTTGTTTCATACGTTGGTCCCGATATGTAGCCTCCATGATAAGATAGTCATTAAGTTGAGCCACAATCAGTTTTTCTCTTTGAATGTTTGCAGCAGTGGGTCTCCATCCCTAAACTCTCAGTAATTTGGTTTTTAGAATTGCTATTTTATGTCTAATGCAACCAATTCTTCTTTTACTCCATGCAGAAAGAAAAGACCCCAACTTCCTTAACTTAGACTGAATATCTTCGTCTTCATCTTCTGACCAACATTCTCGAATCTTATCCATGAATCCAACCATAATGCCTCAAACTTATATTCAGTGGAGAAGTGGCAATATTCTTGCAAGTATTTAAGAGAATTGGAGAATGATCACTTGCAATTCTTGGTAGCTGCAAAAAAACTGCATTATGAAAATATATGCACCATTCCGGATTATCTAGGACTCTATCCAGACATTGTATAATCAACCCTTCCATTAAACGGCCATTAGTCCAAGTGTATGCAGGACCCTTGTAACCCGGATCGATTAAATGATTATGAAATATTTGAGTTTAACATCGGTAAAACTCCAAACTTTTCATTGTTAGAGAAAATGGCATTAAAATATCCAATAAAACATCTACAACTATTGAAATTTTGAACATAACTAGTCATATTTTCCCATAATCTTGTTCTCTGAGAAGTTACAGGAGGACCATAAACACAAAAAAGATGCCACGGGATTCTAGTTCCTTGATGAGAAATTTGAACATGAATTAAATTGAGAGACTGAGAGATGATTTCCAGTTGAACATCCTCATTCCAAAGAAGCCATAAACGACCACTTGTTCCCACAGAACATACAATACAAGCATTTTGAAAATCAAACTGATTAACCCTTAGAGCAAACATACTTTCCGACATCTTTGTTTCAGATAAAAATAAAATATATGGATTGGTAACTCTAAGGAAAGTCTTCAAATCTTGAATTTTTGGAGGATTACCCAACCCCGAACAATTCCATGAAAGAATTAACATTTATCTTGCGGATGTTTAGTATTTTCCGCTTTACCATCAATAAAATAATATCCAGATACCGACTTCCTCTGAGATTTATGATGTGGAGAGTTAGTCCGAATATAACTTGAAAAAGTGGTGGTATAAAAACCACATCCAACAATTTGATTAGCAATCTGTATGGACAAACTCTAATATACTTTCTAGAGAATCAACTAGACAGTCAGACTCAATCTAGATAAAAGTATATCAAAGAGTTTATATCTCAATCTCTCGATTTGATCTTTACTTAAGCAAATAGAGATCTGCGAGTCTTTATCAAAGCGAGATAACTTGGATGGTACCAAAGACCAATATCCAAGTGTCAATCAATTTAAATCAACAACCAAAAGGTCGGATATTCTAATTGATTGAACAACGCACAACCTGTGATATTTCAATTATATAACAAAATATAATGCGGAAAAGAAATAACACAGACATCAGAATTTTGTTAACGAGGAAACCGCAAATGCAGAAAAACCCCGGGACCTAGTCCAGATTGAACACACACTGTATTAAGCCGCTACAGACACTAGCTTACTCCAAATTAACTTCGGCCTGGACTGTAGTTCAACCCCAATCAATCTCACACTGATCCAAGGTACAGTTATGCTCCTACGCCTCTGATCCCAACAGGTGTTACGTACTTGATTCCGTTAGTTGATCTCACCCACAACTAAGAGTTGCTACGACCCAAAGTCGAAGACTTTAATAAAAAAATCTGTATCACACAGAAAAGTATATGGTAATAGATAAATCCGTCTCCCACGAATATACCTACGAGTTTTGTTCCGTATTTTGATAAATCAAGGTGAACATGAACCAATCAATAAACCAGTCTTATATTACCGAAGAATAACCTAGTATTATTGATCACCTCACAATAAGCTTAATCGACGCAGCGAAAAAAGATATTATGGAATCACAAACAATGAGACGAAGTGTTTGTGATTACTTTTCTATCTTGCCTATCGGAGATATAAAATCTCGAGCCAATTATTACAATCGTACTCGTAATGATAGAAGATGCAAGATCAGATTACACAACCACAAGAAAAGTAGTATCGGTATGGCTTCACAATCCCAATGAAGTCTTTAAGTCGTTAACTTGGTTTAGAAGAAGAAACCAAAGGTTAAAGGAGAATCGACTCTAGCTATGCAACTAGTATCACACGTAAGGTGTGGGGATTAGGTTTCCCAGTTGCTAGAGTTCTCCCTTATATAGTTTTCAAATCAGGGTTTTCAATCAATGTTATCTTGGTAACAAAGCATTCAATATTCGCCGTTAGATGAAAACCTGATTAGATTCAAGCTAATATTTCTCAACCGTTGGATCGAAAACTTAGCTTGTTACACAACAAATGAAATGTCCAATTTTGGGTTTACGAACCGTTCCCAAACATTAACATTTGTTGGTTCAACAATAGTTAACCAAATGGTTAGCCATATGATTACTTTCACATCAACCATATTCTTCTTCTCCATAACTAGTTCAAATGACTCAAATGAACTAGCTAGAGAGTTGTTCAATTGCTTAGATCTTATGTAACTACACAAGACATAATCGAAGCAAAAACGGTTTGATTCACTCGAATCGGTTCATGAACTTTATAGCCACGGTTTGCAAAAGCATTCCTTAGTTTAAATAAACATGAGTTCAAGAACAACCGGTTTTAGATATAACTTGCTCAAGTATGCGGACTGGGTTCGCGGACTTAAGCTCATGGAAGGAGTTCACAAACTCCAGCAGAAATTCTCGGGTGGAGAACTTCCGCCAGTTCGCGGACATGGCTCACGCCACTTCTATTTCTCTTGATCAACAAAGTTCGCAAACTTTGGTTCAAGGAATAAGGACTTATACATATATGTGTTTCCACAACAATGCTTATATCCTACCAACGGTTATGTAATCTAAACTCTCATTTCAATCATTGAAACATTCTCAGAGGACGAATATAGCCGTTATTCACAGACTATTTTTTGTCAGAAAATTTTTCAAAGTGATTGAAACATAACATGACTTTCGTCACTAGGTAAAGATGAATTCGGCTAAAGCGAAAGCTTACCAACACATATTTCGAGAAATAGATAGGCGAGGTAAACTCGGCTCGAAATAGCAAATGTGCATAATGAAAGTCTATATATCAAAACGACTTTTGTCTCAAGAGTAGGAGATAGAATAGATAGAATTTTGAGTGACAGATAAGTTCAAGTCTCCACATACCTTTTAGTCGATGAAGATCCACCAGTTCCTTGAGTAGTCATTCGTCTTGTATGATGATTTCCATGGAGTTCTTGAGCTCAACTACACTTTATATCCTAGTCCGAGACCTTTAGCTATGTAGGCTAAAAATTAAGACTTATAATTTTGATCACTAACATTGACAAACATGCTTGAGATAGCAACGCATGCGAGTTCGACCGAGCAATGCCCTAACAATACCCCCCTTTGTCAATTTTAGTGGTAAAACTATTAATACATATGAAATACAAAAAATAAACAAATTAACTTTTGTAGCTCCTATTCCACATGCCTAATCTTCAACATTACTCGAAATCTTCGTCACTTCCAAGTACTCTAATGATCCCAAAGGTTGTAAGTTTAGCATCATCGTTGTTGAAAATTCGTAGCTATAACAATAAGAAAACAATAGTTCTCAATCATTGTTATACAGTTTCATAGTATCATTACACAACGTCAAAGTCCAATTGTATCACAACTTCAACAACAATACTATGGTGATATGTATCACTCCCCCTTAGTCAATACTCCAACTCACATGGAAACCACTCCCCCTTACATAATGATCCGAAAACCATATGTATTTGTAGTGTGAACTACATATTAATTCTCCCCCTTTTTTTCAATAAAATTGGCAAAGGTACAAGAACGAGATCCTAATGAAATTTCCGAAAGAGACATTTCTTGACCAAAAGAAAGCAAAAATATCAACTTGTTTGATGCAATCATAAAGCCGAAGCTAAATGCATTCATCAAGGAGTTTATAAAGATACAAGATAACCCCTATAATATTCCACAGCCACACTCCCCACAAAGATATGGCAATTAAGCGCAAGTTCAAAAGAACTCCCCCCATTAAATGTCATTCCCGAAAGAACAACAAGAGCGACTTTAATTTCGATAGAAAAGAAGGATTTCTTTGGACATGACAAATCACATACAAGTATGAATTTGAATCCAAAAAGTTCAATTAAATTAACCATAAGAGAACCCATGATTAATTTAATCGACAAATGCTCAAAGATAAGTGAACTTATGCAGACTTAAAAGATACAATTAGATTAATTACAAGAGAACCCATAATTAATATAATTGAAATACACAACCAAATTAATCACAAAAGTAATCAATTTAATTGGTCATGCTCGACATAAGAAAACTTACAGAGCAACAACTAAATAACCAAACAAGATGATTAACTTAGTTGAAAATGCTCGACATAAAGTAACATACGGAACAACAACATAGCTAATCAAAAATAATAAACTCGGTTGTTTAATGCTCAACATAAAACACTTTACAGAGCCTCATAGTAATACATAAAATATGGATCAGGGAAGATCAATTACTGCGGAATACACAAGGATTCATTCTATTTTCCATCACTATTTGCACAATGACATAATCCTTGCAAACAAAAGATTTTAACCTATCTTCCATCAATTATTGACAATATAGGCGTAACTTTTGTATTTTTCAAAAGTCCATTCATTCTTTTATCAATACATGCATATCGACTTACGAAAGACTTTACTTTTGACAAGATATGGGACGGTCAAGTTCATGGACGTAAACACACAAATCCCATAACAATATTGCAATATATAAAACCATAAAGATTAATACTGCAAAAATCATCTTCCAAACAAATTTATAATTTAAACCAATAAATCTAAAAACATGAAGATGAAAACGTTGGACATAGCTATGTGTAATCACAATAATGGCTATTCCAAACTCTAGTTATTCTTCTAATAAAAACAGAAAATAGAAGATTTACTAGGCAATAAGACCTTTGAAGAATTATTTATCGTCCCCGAACTCCTTGTAGTCAACATCCATTGGCACATAAGGTTCGTTAAGGTAGGAGTTTATATTAATAAACCTTCTCGGATGATGTTGTCGAACCAGGGCCTTCTGAATCTCATGAATCTTATACACAAAAGCCTTTATTTGTTGAATCTCCTTTCGCATCTCCTTCAACTCTTCAAGAACACCAGAAAACTTCTGAGAGTTTCAAGGAACGACTCTTGGCTTCTTCACATTCCTTCGTTTTATTTTCAAGGTAGGAGATAACGAAGATTTTTCTTTTTCCTTCATGATTGATGGCTTAACAATCACATTAACATCTTTTCCATCAGAAGACATCATGCTTGGAGTATCCATAACGTATGGGTTTGTGAGAGGAAATCACAAATTTAACTCACCAAGTAGTCTTGAGATAAAAATAGGTTTTGAGGAAGGAAAAAAGGAATGTAAGGTTTCGAAACCTTAAAACAGGTTCGTACACGTCCAACTCACAACCCTATAAAGAGTTGAATTGTCTATAATAACCCTCCTTTGTTGATAGACGGGGAAGAACAAAAACTAAGAAAAAGAAAGAAAACTTTTCCTAAAGCCTGAGAGGTACAAAATCATTGTCTCTTTTGATCAGGCACATGAGACAAGATTTCCAAATCAACACAATCAAGTTGCGTTGTGGTGAACAACAATTTGTCCACCATTTTCCTCTTGAGAGGAATCCTCAGACTTCTGTCTATTAAACCGACTCGACCATACTTTCTTCTATAATGGTCTTGGTTTATCCTTGGAAACTAACTTCTTAGATGAAGATAAGATCCTACATACCTCAGCGGTATTCTGAGCAAGTTTAAGCTTCCTTGTTAAATGATTTGCTCTTCGTTGAAGTTTGTTGACGTGCCTCAATTGGTGTTTGTACTTGTAACACCTTGAAAGTTCATGACCCTTTAGAGAACAATACGAACACGTCAAACTAGGATAAAAATCAGGTTTATGAGATGTGCACGCAGCTAGACCCATGGTGGGACCTGAAACATTACAAACATATTTTCCAAGAAATGGGTCAATTTTTTCTTCCAGATTAGTTGGATTATCTTCTGAAAGAATATTGAAATTGATGTATGTATTGCTACAGTTATCAAAATCAATATTTTCACCAAGAAGTGCAACACTTGATTTCTCGTCTTCGTTAGAATCATAGTTGTCAGACATTTCATCAAGAGTTGCAGCAAGACCTTTGTTCCGAGTGTATTTTCTACGATTTGGGAACTCTTTTGCAAAATGACCAAATTCTTTACACTTAAAGCACTGAGGCATATCCTCATCATCAGTTTCATCAATTTTCCTGTTTTTAGGAGGAATACGATTATGAGGTTTAACTGATGCTTTAGGCTTATCTCCGGAGAACCGTTTACTTCTCTTCAACAGAAGATCCCTAAACTGTGTTGTGGTCATCGAGACTGACTTGTAAAGATCTTTATATGATGAATCTGTCTCAGAATGATCATCTTCAGAGATATACACTTTTTTTTTACTCTTATCAAGTAATTTAGTGTCCTTTTGTGCTTTGAACGCAACATCCTTAGTTTTGGATGAATGTTCGTGATCAAAGATCTTAAGCTTCCCAACCAGCGTATTTCTGGAAAGATTATCAAGGTTATTTCCCTCAACGATGGCATGCTTCTTAGAATCGTATCTAGATGGCGGCGATCTGAGAATTTTCATCACAATATCCTTTTCAGGAATAGTCTTAGAATCGTATCTAGATGGCAGCGATCTGAGAATTTTCATCACAATGTCCTTTTCAGGAATAGTCTTACCCAATGCAAAGGATGCATTAACAATTTCAGAAACTTTGTGATTAAATTCATCAAATGTTTCTTCATCTGCCATACGAAGGTTCTCCCAATCAGAATTAAGGTTTTGAAGCCTAGCTTCCTTTTCACTGGAGTTTTCTTCGAATACGGTTTCCAAGATAATCCCAAGCTTCTTGTGACTTAGTGCAATTAGTCACATGGTGCTGCAGATTTGGGGTAATGACATGTATGATCGCATTTAAACCGTCGGAGTTTTGCTTTGCAGCAAGTATCTCAGCAGGGCTGTATTCACCAATAGGTTTGGGAACGTTTACATCTCCAACTGCCACAACGGGAGGATCATAGCCATTAACAACATATACCCATGATTGAAAATCACGCGCTTGAAGAAAAGCTCGCATAACAATTTTCCACCATAAGTAATTAGAGCCATCGAAGACTGGTGGTACGTTAATAGAGATAACACCTCTGTCCATAGAGTCAGATCGCTACAAACACAGACTTGTGAGGTCTTGAACGTGTTTGCCTGCTTTGGTACCAATTAAAAAAGTGGGGGTACAACAACCACACCCAACAATTTGATTAGCAATCTTTATGGACAAACTCCAATATACTTTCTAGAGAATCAACTAGACAGTCAGACTCAATCTAGATAAAAGTAAATGAAAGAGTTTATATCTCAATCTCTCGATTTGATCTTTACTCAAGCAAATAGAAATCTGCGAGTCTTTATCAAAGAGAGATAACTTGGATGGTACCAAAGACCAATATCCAAGTGTCAATCAATTTAAATCAACAACCAAAAGGTCAGATATTCTAATTGATTGAACAACGCACAATCTGTGATATTTCAATTATATAACAAAATATAATGTGGAATAGAAATAACACAGACACCCGAATTTTGTTAACGAGGAAACCGCAAATGCAGAAAAATCCCGGGACCTAGTCCAGATTGAACACACACTGTATTAAGCCGCTACAGACACTAGCCTACTCCAAATTAACTTCGGTATGGACTGTAGTTGAACCCCAATCAATCTCACACTGATCCAAGGTACAGTTACGCTCCTACGCCTCTGATCCCAGCAGGATGCTACGTACTTGATTCCGTTAGCTGATCTCACCCACAACTAAGATTGCTACGACCCAAAGTCGAAGACTTTAATAAACAAATCTGTATCACACAGAAAAGTCTATGGTAATAGATAAATCCGTCTCCCACGAATATACCTACGAGTTTTGTTCCGTCTTTTGATAAATCAAGGTGAACATGAACCAATCAATAAATCGGTCTTATATTCCCAAAGAACAGCCTAGTATTATTGATCACCTCACAATAATCTTAATCGACGCAGTGAAAAAAGATAGTGTGGAATCACAAACGATGAGACGAAGTGTTTGTGATTACTTTTCTATCTTGCCTATCGCAGATATAAAATCTCGAGCCAATTATTACAATCGTACTCGTAACGATAGAAGATGCAAGATCAGAACACACAACTACAAGAAAAGTAGTATCGGTCTGGCTTCACAATCCCAATGAAGTCTTTAAGTCGTTAACCTGGTTTACAAGAAGAAAACAAAGGTTAAAGGAGAATCGACTCTAGCTATGCAACTAGTATCACACGTAAGGTGTGGGGATTAGGTTTCCCAGTTGCTAGAGTTCTCCCTTATATAGTTTTCAAATCAGGGTTTGCAATCAATGTTATCTTGGTAACAAAGCATTCAATATTCACCGTTAGATGAAAAACTGATTAGATTCAAGCTAATATTTCTCAACCGTTGGATCGAAAACTTAGCTTGTTACACACAAATGAAATGTCCAATTTTGGGTTTACGAACCGTTCCCAAACATTAACATTTGTTGGTTCAACAATAGTTAACCAAATGGTTATCCATATGATTACTTTGATATCAACCATATTCTTCTTCACCATAACTAGTTCAAATGACTCAAATGAACTAGTTAGAGAGTTTTTCAATTGCTCAGATCTTATGTAAATACACAAGACACAATCGAAGCAAAAACGGTTTGATTCACTCGAATCGGTTCATGAACTTTATAGCCACGGTTTGCAAAAGCATTCCTTAATTTAAATAAACATGAGTTCAAGAACAAACAGTTTTAGATACAACCTACTCAAGTTCGCGGACTGGGTTCACGGACTTAAGCTCATGGAAGGAGTTCACAAACTCCAGCAGAAATTCTCGGGTCGAGAACTTCCGCCAGTTCACGGACTTGGTTCGCGGACTTGGCTCACGCCATTTCCATTTCTCTTGATCAACAAAGTTCGCAAACTTTGGTTCAAGGAATAAGGACTTATACATATATGTGTTTCCACAACAATGCTTATATCCTACCAATGGTTATGTAATCTAAACTTTCATTTCAATCATTGAAACATTCTCAGAGGACGGATATAGCCGTTATTCACGGACCATTTTTTTAGAGAAATTTTCAAAGTGATTGAAACATAACATGACTTTCGTCACTAGGTAAAGATGAATTTAGCTAAAGCGAAAGCTTACCAACACATATTTCGAGAAATAGATAGGTGAGGTAAACTCGGCTCGAAATAGAAAATGTGCATACTGAAAGTCTATATATCAAAATGACTTTTGTCTCAAGAGTAGGAGATATAATATATAGACTTTTGAGTGACAGATAAGTTCAAGTCTCCACATACCTTTTAGTCGATGAAGATCTACCAGTTCCTTGTGTAGTCCTTCGTCTTGTATGATGATTGCAATGGAGTTCTTGATCTCAACTACACTTTCTATCCTAGTCCGAGACCTTTAGCTATGTAGGCTAGAAATCAATACTTATAGTTTTGCTCACTAACATTGATAAACATGCTTGAGATAGCAATGCATGCGAGTTCGACCGAGAAATGCTCTAACATAACTCTCATCTTGTCTTCTCTTAGGTGTTTTGGATTCAGTAGATTGATAAGGTTTTGATGGAGTTTTATCCACAACTTTCTTTCCCTTATCATATTTAAATACTCTTGTGTCTGCAGAATGTGAATACCTAATAACCATAACATTATCCAAACCAACACCAGAATTTTGTCCTTGAGAAGACCCCAGAAGCATTTGTTCCTTACTTGAAGATAAACCTTGATAGTTGGAACTTACCTTTCTACTCCTTTCAACACCGTAACAATATGGGTAAACCAAAATTGGATTAAGGCAGTCTGGGTTTTCAGTGACAGACAAAACAACTTCAGGGTTAAAGTTAGAAGATCATTGGTGATCAAATCTTGAAGGATTACGAGTTGAAGTTTCTCCTATCTGCATATTCTGCTTACCCTTATTCATGGATAAATTACGATTATCTGCAGTGTTTAGGGAAAATTCCGAACTTGATGGCATGCGTTCAAAATTGAAGAATTTCATTGATATTATTTCAACCCTAAAATTATCCGGAATAATAATTTCAGATCTCAGTCTAGTAGAAGATATATTTCCGGTGGCAGATATATTCTCAAACCTTTGTTGATTAAAATATTGAAATGCAGAAGTAGATGGAGAGATTGCTGGGATTAGAGTAGACTTCGAGAAAGTATAGTTAGATGTTGGTGTTGCGTTAGTATACTCATCAACCACATAAGTATCTTTAAAAGTTGGAATTTCAGATACCCAGGATTTGATAGAAGCATTAATTGTGTGAGAGAATTAGGATGTATCATCTCCATTGCTTGTTCATGAAACGCCTATGGATAGTTGATAAAGATATGATCTTTGAGAACACTAACTTTTGTACAGACTTTCATCGAATGACCTATGCGACCACAGAATAAACAGAACTTAGGCAACCTGTCATATTTGATGGTAACCACATAACCAGGATTATTTGGTAACGGAAAGGCCAAAGCTTGTGGAAGAGGTTGATTGATATTTATGTGAGTTTTTTTTCTATCAAATTTTCCCCAAGAAGTAGCTTCATAACTCCGTATAGGTCTTGCTGTTCCTAGTTGAGAGATATATTCGAAGACAAACATAGCAGATAAATTTTCAACGGGAAGACCATGGATTTGTAACCCAAACTCCAGAGTTTCAAACTTGTAGTCTGATGGAAGTTTTCCAGGTAAGCATCTTTCCAAAGCATACAGTTCTTCTTTGATAATCCAGGGAGTGCCCTCTAAAATCATAACAGATTCTGCTTGTGATTCAAATTTGATTAAGACAAAATCATCTGTAAAAACTGAAACATAATATGGATGGTTGGTTTTCCAGAACTTTTACAAAATTTCTCTTACAATATTGATATGTGGAGGTTTTGCTTTTTTGATCTTGAGGACTAGGCAATTTTGGTGGTTAAGTTTCACAATGGGAAAATTTGTGTTTAGGTTGATGGTAGATGAATATTTTTCCTGTGATAACAGGTTGGAAAAGTGTTGTAAAAAGTCACCATCGGCATTGTATTGATCATAATTGACAAGTGTTTTGGTGAATAGAAAAAGAAAATCCAAGATAAGCAATAATATAGGTTTGAGTAAAACCGATCATAAGCAATTATTAAGCAGTTTTTGACAGTTACAGGGAAAAAAGGTTTTAATAACTGTCAACTTAATGGTTTGAAGATGAAGATAATCCTAGAAAGATGGAGATCATGGTGAGAGTGGGATGCAATGAATGTCTATAACACTGATTTCCTTACTTGAAAATCAGGTTAGTGGAGGAACAGCCGTGGATTTTGTGTTTTCAGAACTACTTTGAGTAAAAATCAAAGAACTATGTAAATTGAGAAATAAACTTATATAATAATAGGGATGGGAATGATTACATTAAATGATTAGAAGTTGAAGAAATTATGGAACAATGATTAAGTCATTCAGGATTCAATAGAACAATGATGAGACTGAGAATATTCGAAAGTTGAATTCGATTACACGACATAGCAACTACACGTGGTTCCTACTGCCTCCAAAGGGCCACATTGAATACTCACCTGTTGAGATGTGCATTGAATGTGGGATTGTACTACCCAATTCAACTACGATGTTGACCAATGTTGCCCTTTATTTTATTTACATAACTATTTTTGTTAGAGCATAGCTCGGTCGACCTCGCATGCGTTGCTATATCAAGTATGTTTTTCAATGTTAGTGATGAAAACTATGAGTCTTGATTTCTAGTCTATTATAGCTAATTCTCGGACTAGGATAGAAAAGTGTAGTTGAGCTCAAGGACTTCATGGTGATTAATCATATAACGACGAAGATCTACTCAAGGAACCGTGGAACTTCATCAACAAAAAGGTATGTGGAGACTTGAACTTATCTATCACTCAAAAGTATATCTATTCTATCTCCTACTTCTTATGAGAAAAAAAGTCGTATGCTATATAGACTGGATCATAAACATTTGACATTTCGAGCTGAGTATTCACTACTTATCTTTTTCTCGAAATCGTGTGTTGGTAAAGCGTTTCGCTTTGATCAAGTTTATCTTCACCTAGTGATGAAAGTCATGAAAAGTTTCAATTACTTTGAGAATTTCTCTGACGTGAAACGGTCTGTGAATAACGGTTATATAACGTCCTCTGAGAATGTCTAAATGATTGGAATGAGAGTTTAGATTACATAACCATATATTCCTTAATCCGAAGTTTTCGAACTTTGTTGATTGCGAGAAACCGGAGGAATTGTCTTTGCCAAGTCCGAGAACCCAGTCCGAGAACTCAGTCCGCGAACTGACGGAAGTTCTCTTACCGAGAATTTCTGCTGGGATTTTCCAAAAACTCGTTTGCTTGTTTAGTCCGAGAACTGGCGGTAGTCTCTTTGCCGATATTTTCTGCTGAGTTTGGAAAACTCTGCCGGTTGCCTTAAGTCCGCGAACTTGTTTGTGAGCTTAAGTGGTTATGATCTAAAGATGTGCTCTGAACATGAAACTTAAATTACTAAGGAATGCTTTATGCAAACCGTGGCTAAAGTTCATGAGACGATTCATCGAATCGAATCATCTTTGTTTCAATTGTGTCTTGTGTAGTTACATAAGATCTCATAGAAATTGAACAACTCTCTAACTAGTTCATTTGAGTCAATTGAACTAGTTATGGTGAAGAAGAACTAGGTTAATATGAAATGTTCATATGGTTAACCTTTTGGGTTACTATATTGAAGCAACATACACGTACACGTTTGGGCACGGTTTTCACAAACCCAGTAAACGTCTACCCAAGTGTGTGTGACAAGCTAAGTTTTCGATCTAACGGTTGAAAAATATTAGCTTGAATCTAAATCAGGTTTTCATCTAACGGTGAATATGGATTGCTTTGTAACTAAAGCAAAACCCTGATTTGAAGACTATATATAGGAGACATCTAGCATTGGGAAAAACTAATCCCCACACGTCTGTGTGATACTAGTGCGCTCGCTAGAGTCGATTCTCCTTTAACCTTTGGTTTTATTCTCTAAAACCAGGTTAACGACTTAAAGACTTCATTGAGATTGTGAAGCCAGACCGATATTACTTTTATCGTAGTTGTGTGATCTGATCTTGCATCTTCTATCATACAAGTATAAATTTTGATTGGCTTGAGATCATGAGAGTTCTCTGATAGGCAAGATAAAAAAGTCACAAACATCTTCGTCTCACTGTTTGTGATTCCTCGACCGGAATATCAATTGGTTGAGAGGTGATTGATTAATCTAGGCTTTTCTTCGGGAATATAAGACCGGAATATCAATTGGTTCCTGTTCACCTTGATTTTATATCTTAAGACGGAACAAAACCTAGGGTTATTCTGTGGGAGACAGATTTATCCTTTGATAGACTTTCTGTGTGAGACAGATTTGTTTATTATCAAGTCTGCGATTTTCGGTTGCAGCAACTCTTAGTTGTGGGCGAGATTAGCTAAGGGAATCAAGTACGTAGTATCCTGCTGGGATCAGAGGCGTAGGAGTACAACTTTACCTTGAATTAGTGGGAGACTGATTGGGGTTCAACTATAGTCCAGTCCGAAGTTAGCTTGGAGTAGGCTAGTGTTTGTAGCGGCTTAATACAGTGTGTATTCAATCTGGACTAGGTCCCAGGGTTTTTCTGCATTTGCGGTTTCCTCGTTAACAAAACTTCTGGTGTCTATATTATTTCTTTTCCGCATTATATTTTCTATATAATTGAAATATCATAGTTTTTGCGTTGAATCGATCAATTGGGAAATCCAACCTTTGGTTGTTGATTGATATTGATTGATCATTGGACATTGGTCTTTGGTACCGTCCAAGTTATCTCTCTTATATTCAATCGAGTGAATCAAATCGTTTTTGCTTCGATTATGTCTTGTGTAGTTACATAAGAATTCCTTTCAATTGAACAACTCTCTAACTAGTTCATTTGAGTCATTTGAACTAGTTATGGTGAAGAAGAATATGGTTGATATGAAAGTGATCATATGGCTAACCATTTGGTTGACTATTGTTGAACCAAAAAATGTACAAGTTAGGGTACGGTTACACAAACCTAGAAACGTGAATTTCATTTGTGTGTAACAAGCTAGTTTTCGATCTAACGGTTGAAAGATATTATCTTGAATCTAATCAGGTTTTCATCTAACGGTGAATATTGAATGCTTTGTTACCAAGAAAACATTGATTGCAAACCGTGATTTGAAAGACTATATAAGGGAGAGCTCTATCAACTGGGAAACCTAATCCCCACACCTTATGTATGATACAAGTTGTGCTAAGCTAGAGTCGATTCTCCTTTAACCTTTGGTTTCTTCTTCTAAACCAGGTTAACGACATAAAGACTTCATTGAGATTGTGAAGCAAGACCGATACTACTTTCTTGTAGTTGTGTGATCTCATCTTGTTGTTTCTATCGTACGAGTACAATTGTAATAATTGGCTTGAGATTGATATCTCCGATACGCAAGATATAAAAGAAATCACAATCACTCTGTCTCATCGTTTGTGATTCCGCAATATCTTTTTTCGCTGCGTCGAGTAAGATTATTGTGAGGTGATTGATAATACTAGGTTGTTCTTCGGGAATATAAGTCCGGTTTATCAATTAGTTCCTATTCATCCTGATTTATCAAAAGATGAAACAAAACTCGTAGGTATATTCGTGGGAGACGGATTTATTTATTACCGTAGACTTTTCTGTGTGATACAGATTTGTTTATTAAAGTCTTCGACTTTGGGTCGTAATAACTCTTAGTTGTGGGTGAGATCGCTTGTCCATACAGATTGCTAAGCGAAATACTGGTTGTGGTTGTTGTACCCCCACTTTTTCAGTTATGTCTTCAAACATATAACAATTTTCTCAGTTTGTAAGAATGATAACACTGTCCTGTATTCCGAATATAGTAGTTCTATATTTTTAAATCAATTTGAAATAATCCTGAATAACATCAATGACACATATCATAGTTCCAGGATAATTTCGAATGATAAACTTGAATCATGATTTGGTTCCGAACAACAAATTGTTCTCCACCGAAATTTCATCATGTATGAACAAATGTTCATAAAGCTTAGTCATTATATTTTAAGAATTCGTAAACTAAATATTTAGTTTTCGACTCGAAATTTTTGTTTATGCAAGCTAGTCTAATTAGTTATGCGACAATTGTCTCAAGGATAAAAAAGTGAATATAACTTGAGAAATAGGTGGTTCAGTCTTTACTTACCTTTTGTTGATGAAGTTCTCCAAAAGCTTCGGTTGATCTTCGCCTCCAAACGGTAGACGCAAATGCTGACTATCTCGTTTCTCAACTACCTCTATCCTAGACCGAGACTTAACTAATTGTAGACTAGAAATCAAGATATAGTTTTGACAACTAAATTTGACAACAAGCTTGATATAACAACGCTTATGAGTTCGACCGAGCAATGCTCTACCAATCTCCTCCTTTGTCAGTTTTAGTAACAAAAGTATCGATACATATGGCTAACAAAAATAAAGTTTTCGGAAAACTCCTCGATCCACCATGTCTTCTTGATTTCCTTGGTTTCTCCAACTCTCCTTGAACTCTTCGTTATTTCAAGTTGCAATGATTCTGAACGTGTTCAACTCAGCATCGTTGTTGTTGAAGAACCGATTCCATAGCCATAACAAATTTGAAAATAAGTATTCTCAATTATTGTTATACATAAACATATAGTATTATTATATTTTATCCAAAGTTCAATTAGATCTCAACTCTGAAGTAATACTACGGTGATATGTTTCTCCACCTTGATCAATACTTACGTCTTTTGTATAATAGGTAAACCCATCGCTTAAATGATTCACTCCCCCTTACATAATGATCCGTAAACCATATGTATGTAGTATGAAACTACTAAATAATTCTCCCCCTTTTGTCAATAAAATTAACAAAGGTACGAAAATCGCGGGATCATGATGAATACAACCAAAATATATCTCAAGCTTTAAGGAAGATGGAGATACTACATAATAACATAGTTAAAATGCAACTCCTCATATCACATTATTTAGATGATATCACATAGTAATAAATACTTAACGCTCATCCTAGGAGATTAAAAAGATACAAGCATCCCCTTTTAAATTACACAGCCACACTCCCCACAAAGATATAGCAATTAAACACAAGTTCATTTAAGAACTCTCCCCCCCATAAATTGTCATTCCCGAGAGAACAATGTGATTGACCTTATTTTGTGAAAGATAGGGATTTTGGTGGACATTCAAAAATCACAAGGATTTGTATCCATAGTATCGACATAAATCAATCTCAACGCTAGTTTCGAACAACGAGACAATTTTACTCGATTTTACTCAACATAAGAGAATCTTACGGAATGTCAAGAAGCAAAACACGAAAGTGTGATCACAAAAAGATCAATGCTGCGAGAAAAAATATAAAAAAGTTTGTTCTATTTTCCGATTATAAAAAATAATAGATTTAACTTCTGAGCTTATATGAAATATTAACTCGATTTACGAAAACCTAAAGGCAAAATATTTCATAAAATTTTTGCAATAATCAAACCAATAATGATTACATCCTGAAATTTCATCTTCCAACAACTCTAGAATTTAAATAAATAAATCTAAAAACATGCAAGATGAAAAACGTTGGAATGGTTGTTAGAGCATTGCTCGGTCGAACTCGCATCCTTTGCTATCTCAAGCATGTTTGTCAATGTTAGTGATCAAAGCTATAAGTCTTGATTTCTAGTCTATTATAGCTAAGTCTCGGACTAGGATAGAAAGTGTAGTTGATCTCAAGGACTTCATGGCGATTCATCATACAAGTAGAAGAACTACTCAAGGAACCGGTGGAACTTCTCGTCAAAAAGGTATGTGAAGACTTGAACTTATCTGTCACTCAAAAGTCTATCTACTCTATCTCCTACTTTTTGAGACAAAAAGTCGTATGCTATATATATAGACTTAGATTATACACATTTGGTATTTTGAGACGAGTATACCTCGCCTATCTATATCTCTAAATATGTGTTGGTAAGCTTTTCGTTTCGACCAAGTTTATCTTTACCTAGTGACGAAAGTCATGATAGGTTTCAATCATCTTGAAAATTGCTTTGACGAGAAATGGTATAACAACTATATAACGTCCTCTAAGAATATTTCAATGATTGGAATAAGAGTTTAGATTACATAACCAATGATGGACATAAGCATTGTTGTGGAAACACATTTAGGGATAAATCCTATTCCTTGAACCAAAGTTTGCGAACTTTGTTGATCAAGAGAAACCGGAAGAATGGCTTGTTGCCAAGTCCGAAAACTCAGTCCCTGAACTGCCGAAGTTCTCAAACCCGAGAATTTCTGTTGGAGTTGACAAACTACTTGCGTGATCTAAGTCCGCGAACCCAGTCCGTGAACCGGCGGAAGGTGTCTTGCCGAGATTTTCTGCTGGAGTTTGTAAACTCTGCCGGTTGCTTAAACCCGTGAACCTAGTGTGCGAACTTAATAAGGTTATATATCTGAAGATGATTTCTGAACTTAAACTTTAAAAAGACTAAGGAATGCAGCTTGAAAACCGTGGCTATAAAAGTTCATGAATCGATTCAAAGTGAATCAAATCATCTTTGCTTCAATTATGGCTTGTGTAGTTACATAAGATTTCCTTGCAATTGAACAACTCTCTAACTAGTTCATTAGAGTCATTTGAACTAGTTATGGTGATGTAGTTGCAGGAAATCCTACACTACACCCCTCATATGATTTCATTAGTATTCAACTCATTTTTAGATTTAAAATCTTAATTTTATTGATGAATCTTTGAATATTCATACAAGAAAAGATAAAAGAATCAAGAATAACCTCTGCTCTATACTTTCTCTCTCATATTTACTTATTTATTACTCAAAAAATATCTCTCCCTCTTTCCTCGCAGCTGAACGACTATTTATAGGGAAATACATAGTGGATGACAGCTAATCTGTCCTTTATTTTCGGATATGGCTTGCGACATTCTCGCAACCTTACAAATGTTAATCTCGCAAACTCTCTAATTTTCGCAGGATCATCACATCTTTCTCATGATTTTAGTTGACGTCGTTTATTATATCGTTTCTGAAATTGTTCTGCGACGCTGTTGTGTTGTGTTGTTGATAATTTCGCTGAAATATTATTGCTGCGAGATTCTGATCCTACATCTTGCCTCTTCTCATATCTTCTCTGCAAAGTATAGAATGATGTGAGAAATGCCGCAGCTGTTCATTTCTTCATATTCTGCATTTATCACACGTATTATTTCTTCCATCTGTTTCTTGACACGTCTTTTGTAACCGCTGCTTTTTAACCGCTTATATCTTTCCGTATTAATCGTGTTTATCTTCTCGAAGAAAAATTACCTCTATATATACTCTTTCTCATTCTCTTTTTCTTTTTTTTTTGTTTCCTCTGCAACTTCATCGTTCTTCTGCAAATTCCGTTATTGCAACTTTTCCTCTTTCTTCTTCAATCTTTTTAAATTCTTCTTCATCTTCATACTATTTCCTCTGCAGATCTTCATCATTCGTAATTTTCTTCGAAATAATCTTCCTGCTAGTGTTTTCCGTGGATTCATCAAGGTTAGTTTTCTTTTTTCTTCTTTATGGGTTTTGCTGAAATTGATCTTGTTTACTGCCTTATTTGATGTTGTTTATGTGATTCCCATACTGTTGTTATTTCAGCAAAAGCGCCTCCAACACTAAATTTACGGTTCAGAACCCTAATATTCCCAAACCGCAACATAAGATTGTTGCGCATAAAAGAAAGTCTGCGAATCAGAAGGTAGTAAGAAACATTATCCTTTTCTAATAACAATATTGTTTCCTCTGTTTCTTATCTGGATTGTAATTCGCAGGGTGATAAGGATGTCAATAAACCTCTCAAGAAATCTTGCCACCTTATAACTGTTGAAACTTCTGTTCCATTCCACTTACTTATCTCTTCTAAATCTCCTGCAACATCTTCGCAAGATAAACCATCATCTCCAATTCGCGAAAAAGCTGCCTCAGACTTCATTTCTTCAGCTCACCTTTCAATGATTGAAACTCCCATTATTGATCCCTCTGTAAATGAAACTTCTTCTCTTTCTATTGATAATATTTCTCAACCTTCTATCATTGCCAGTTCTCTACCTGAGTCTCTTCCCTTTTCGAAAGAAACCGTGGAAGGAATAGATATTGCTTTCAAAGTTTTGTCTGAGGTCCTGGATGATGGCAAGAAGTCTTCCATTGATCCTGTCAAATCTAGTATGTGCGAAATTCTGAGTAGGTATTTCGGTTCTGACAGAGCTGCTTCGCAAACAGCTTTGGAAAAAGAGTGCAATGCTCTTCGTCTCGAAAATCAAAACCTTCAGAATGTCTTGTTGGATCGTGACAACCTTCGCAAGAAGAATGATGAATTGAGAGGTATGATTTTCTTATCTGTGTCTTCAATTTTCCTTTTTAATGGTTTTATCCTTCCCATATTTAATTATCCTTGAAATCCCTCTTTCGCATGTTAAGCCTTAAACCAGAAACGAATAATGGAGAGATATCAATTTGAATCTTCTGTTGAAGAAGCCCGTGTTGATAAAGAAATTTTGATGGATCAATATAACCAATTAGATAACCTCTGTTCATATTCTCTTGATCATATAAATAATCTTACCAATGAAAATACCCAATTAGTTTAGAGGCAAGATTTATTAAGTAATCAAGTATCTCGCCTTTCTTATTCTTTAACTAAACCTAATTTAGGAATGGAAACTTTATCAGGATGACAATAAAACCTTATCTCAAGAGAAGCGAACTTGTTTAAACAAGATGGCGATATCTTCGCAACAACTTAGTATTCTTCAGAAAGTATGTGATGACCAAGAGCAATCTCTTCGCTCTTTGAGAAATGAACTTAAAGAAATAACAGAATCATCTATCAATGAAAGAGATACACTCATTCAAGGTAGAATAGCTTTAAGTGTAAAGGCGAATCAACTTAAAGAACAATATTCCAAATTATAAGAATCTTATTCTTCTCTTGCGAAGAAAAATGCCTTTCTTATTTCTAAAGAGAAAAATCTTCAGTCTCAACTTAAAGGTTTAGTTGGAGATAAATTTGATGACGCAATGGACCGTTGGGAAAATAGTTGTCTGACCTTGATTCAACACCTTGTTTCGAAAATAGAAGGTAGTCATAATAGTTTGACTGCCTTAACTATCTTTTCTTTGTCATATCTTTTTGAGTTCTTCATCTTATTGAAATTTTGTATTCTACCTTTCGCAGAGTCTGAGAAGAATCTTCATTCCTCCATTTATGTTTTGGAGGCTAAATATTCCAAAATTCGCAAAGAAAATGCATTGCTCGTCTCTGCCCTTACTGGTTCTCGCGACCGAGCAGAAAGAAGACTTGATTTTTTTTATCTTGCGTATTTTAAGGATATTCAAGATAAGAATCATCAGAGAGCACTTCTTCGTCAAGTTCATCTCCGGGCTGAAGTTCTTGTAAATGATATTTTATTGTCTAAATATCTTCCTCCTACATCAATCGAACCTTTGGAAGTAGAAGATGATGAAGTTCCTTGTTCTGCTGATAGTGATTATGATTATGAAAGTGGTGCAGATGATAATCTCTTGGAAGATGAAGAAGAAATTCCTTCTAAGGAAGCATCTGCTGGTGTTAATCAAAATGAGAATGAAAAAGAAATCTCTTCTGAAGAAGTACTTGCTGGCGATAATCAAGGTGATAATCAAGGCGAAGATCAGAATCGAAATGAAGGAGAGGCTTGCGATAATAAGAACATTGGCGAAGAACGTCTATTATCTCCTTCTACTGGAATTAATATTGAAGCATGAGCTTTTTATCTAGTTCTATCTTCTTGAATTGTCTTATCTTTATTACTTTTTGCGAATAATATTCTTCAACCAACTTTGGAATCAATTTTCCTTTTTAGTATTTTGCTGGTGAGAAAGATAATGCTTCTTGTTTATTGATTCCCATACTTGCCTCTCATTATCTTTCTTGCGAAAAATAATCTGTTATGAATACTTATAAATATTTTGTTTTGTCATGTGGTCTTATTTTTCCTTCCTAATTAAAGGTCTTATTATGCCACCTCTTGTCATTGCGACAAAATCTCAGGACGTCCTTGCACTTTCATGCAAAAACCCATTGATCTTGCCTTAAAATTTTCTTTTGTATTATGGCATCTTCAGGAATGTTGCGACAATATGACAGGCCTAAATATTCTTGCGAAAATAAAGCCCCATGAAATTGCCATCTTGCGACGAAATCGCAGGACGTCTTCGCAATTTCATGCGAAAACCCATTGATCTCGTCTTATCTTTTTCTTTTGTATTATTGCCTCTTCAGGATTTTTGCACAAATATGACAAGCCTTAATACCCTTGCGAGTAAAAATCCTCATGACATTTGCGTCTTAAGAAACTTAGCAGCTCCCTAATGGAGGGTGCCGCCCTTATCTTCCCCTGGTTGCCCCTTCAAGGAGGCGTACTTCTACTATACAAGGTTAGCTCCTCCCATCCAGTCTTAACAACAACCAGTCTTAACAACAACCAGTTGTTTTCGCAGCCTCTTATCCCTTTTACCTATAGGGATTATGGTTACGAGACTGCACCCTATGTGGGGTTTTCTTCAGGACGAGTGCAGTATAAGCCAAGACTTGCCAAGAATGGCAAGGTACGCTTCAAACGCCCCTGGCACTCTTGACTCAACCGTGTACCTCGGCTCCTTGATCAGATATGCACTCCTTGGGAGAGTCCTTATTACCTTAGTCACCCAACCTAAGTCATATGCTTAAGCTGAGAATCCAAGGTGCCTCTCCCGGATGGGCTTTATTGACCCCAAATCTCCATGACTCAGGTTCCGGTGGCGGTGTAGCCTTTCCCTGAGCCATGCAACAGGTACCCCCTAATATGACGTACTTTAGGTCTTACATTTGCCTCTTGCGAAATTTTATTCGCGAACTAAGGTGTACGCCATAAAGGTTCGCCCCTTTCTTTTATGTCATTGTTCTGTGATTATCTCTGCGAAAATTTCGCACATCATGATCTTGTTTTGATATGAATAATCTTGCAATTATTCTTTCAGAATCCATAACTTCTCAAAGCTTCTTACGGATAATATTTTTTTAAGTACAACATGTTCCATGGTTTGTCAAGTCTATGACCAATATCTCTACCTTCTGGATCCATTAATCTATAAGCTCCTGTTCCAACTATCTCCTTAATGATGTAAGGTCCATCCCATTTTTTCGCTAATTTTCCACCATTTTCTCGCTGATATATTGGTGTCTCTCGCAGAACTAAATCTCCTGGTTGGAATTCGCGCACTTTGACACGTTTATTATATTCTCGGGCTAATCTTCGCTGATAATTCTCCATATGTTGTAAAGCTTTTTCTCTTCTTTCTTCTAATTCATCAAGTTTGTTTAAGATCAAACCCGCACTAATATTTTTCTCCCAAGCTTCTCTCTTTGTTGTCGGAATAACAACTTTTGTTGGTAACACCCCTTCAACTCCGTATGTTAAACAAAAAGGTGACATTCAAGTAGCTTCTCTTCTGGTTGTATTATAAGCCCATACTGCATTATGTACTTGTTCGCACCATGCTCTGTGATGTCCTTCCAATTTATTCTTTAATATATCTATGATTGTTTTGTTTGTTGCTTCTACCTGTCCATTAGCTTGTGGATACAAAGGAGTAGACTTTCCACATTTTATTTTAAATGCATTGAGTAACATTTCTATGTTCTGTCCTTCAAACTGTTTCCCATTATCAGATACCAATTGCGCAGGAATTCCTAATCTGCAAATGATATCTTCGAATATGAATGTAAAGATATCTTTGTCGCGAATATGTTGTACTGCCTTAACTTTTGTCCATTTTGTGAAATAATCTGTTGCGACTATTAAGTATCTTCTTTTTCCAGAACCTGGTAAAAATGGCCCCACAATATCTAAGCCCCACTTCCCAAAAGGCCATACACTGGTTGAAGATGAAAATGGTGCTCCAGGTGCATGTATTTTCTTTCCATGTCGCTGACAATCTTCGCAACGTATTGATATTTGTTTTGCATCTTCGTGCATGTATGGCCAGTAATAGCCTTGCATTTTTGCTATATGTGCCAAAGATCTTCCCCCGCTATGATTGCCAGCATCCCCACTGTGTAATATTTTTAGCACTTTTTCTCCTTCCTCTCGTGTCAAACATCTGAGTGATGGTTCATTAAAGTATTTTCGGTATAGCAGCCCATCTCTTAATTCATAATTCGTTGCATGGATTTTTAACTTGTGTGTTTCCAATCTATTCCTTGGTGTTTCTCCTTTCGCCAAGTATGCATGAATTTCCATTCTCCAGTCTGCGATATTGTTCGTTTGTTCTTCTTCTTCATCGTTTATTATCATCACGTCCACTTCTTCTTCTTCTTTATTGATTGATGGTTACATAAGTGTTTGTATTTTTATGCATCTCGCAGTTGGATCTGTCATCATACTTGAGATAAAAGCAAAAGCGTCTGCGAGTCTGTTATCCTTCCTTGAAATGTGCCTTCATTTTATTTTTGGGATTTTCGCTGACAATTCTGCAACGAGCTTCTTGAATTTCTTCAAAGATGGTTCATTTGTAGTATATTCTCCCTTTATTTGGCAATAACTAGCTGCTAATCACTAGTGATCCTGGCATTTTCTAGTTTCATTTCTATTGTGAATTTTAATGCATGTATCACAACTTCATATTCCGTTTCGTTATTAGTGGACGCGAATTCCAATCTGAATGAAAAGCCATCTTTATTCCTTCTGGCGAAATTAAAACAATTCCAACTCCATTGGCTTCTCCATTTGATGATCCATATACCAATATCTCCCATCTATTTGGTTCTGTTAATAAATCTTTTGGATCTCCGTGTTCTTCTTCTATATCCATCATTTCTTCTACCGCTTCGTCTTCTTCTAAAGGAAATTCTGCCAAGAAATATGCAACAACTTGTGATTTTGGTGAAGATAAAATTTCATATTTAATATCAAAGTGTCCTACTTGTGCATTCCATATCTCCACTCTTCCTGATCTTTTAGAATTCTTCATCACTGATTCAATTGGTACTTTCGTTAATACCTTTATCTTGTGCGCTTGAAAATATATGCGGAGTTTAAATGATGCATAAACTAATGCTAATATCAACTTCTCAATCTTTGAATAATTCTTCTCGGCAGTATTAAAAGTTTTTTTAATGTAATAAATGGGTTTCTCCAGTCCTGCGTCTACTCGCAATAACACATCACTTAATGCATGCGACGTCGTCGCAAGATAGATCAATAATTCTTCTCCTGATTCTGCTTTTTGTAAAATAGTTGTATTCATAAGGTGTTCTTTGATCCCTTGAAAAGCTTTTTCGCATTCATCAGTCCATTTGAATTTCGCACCCTTCTTGAGTATATCGAAAAAATATTTGCATTTGTCTGATGATCGCGAAATGAATCTCCCCAGCGAAGCTCGAAGCCCATTCAACTTCTGTACATCTTTTATTGTTGCTGGTGTTGGCATGTCACGAACTGCTTGCACTTTTTATGGATCAACCTGTATTCCTTCCTTTGATACAATGTAGCCTAAATTTTTTCCCGATGCAACTCCAATAGTACACTTCTCAAGATTCAGTTTAATGTTATACTGCCGTATTTGTTCAAAAATCTCCCTCAAGTCCTGTACATGGTCTTTAGCTTCTTTACTCTTTACTAACATGTCATCCACGTATACTTCTAATGTTTTGTGTATCCATTTTTCGAATACCTTCTCTACCATTCTTTGGTATGTCGCTCCCGCATTTCGCAAACTAAATGGCATTTTCGTGTAACAATATAAACCTCTAGGGGCAAAGAAAGTAGTGTGTTCTTGATCTTCTTCAGCGAGAGGGATTTGGTTATACCCTTTGTACCCATCTAAAGACGATACCATATCATTTCCCACTGCGGATTCCACCATTTGAGGAATATCTGGTAAAGGAAAACTATCTTTAGGGCAAGCTTTGTTTAAATCAGTGAAATCTATGCAAATCCTTATTCCTTTGTTTTTCTTTGGGACAATGACCATATTCGCTATCCATTCTGGGTATTTAGCTTCTCTTATGATTCCCGCATCAAGCATTTTCTGTAGTTCTTCTTCTATTTGGGAATGGTAAGTTGTTGCAATTTATCTTATTCTTTGTTTAAATGGTCTCACATTTTTGTTAATCTCCAAATTTTGGTATGCAATTGATGGATCTATTCACGGTATCTCATCCATGCTTCCTGCAAAAACGTCTTTATATTCTCGCAAAAGGTTAACAGTTCTTTCTTCTTCTTATACATCCATCTTGGTTCCAATTCTCAATATTATAGGTTCTTCTATAGTTCCAATGTTTATTTCTTTTGTTGGTTCTGCGGCAGTGTAACTGGGCTTGGGTTCTCCCATTGGTGTTGGTTCTTTTATTGTTTTCACAGGTCCTTCTCCTTCTTCCGAAATTTCGCTGGGTATTCCCTTGCCTTCTTTTGCCCTTATCATATATACTCTAAATTCTTCTTCTTTCTTTGCTTCCTTTGCCAATTGTCTGCGAAATTGTTTCCTTTTTGCTTGTCCTTCATAATGCTTTACTTCAATTTGATGACATAATTTCGCATTGTCAACATCTCCTCTGATTTCTCCTATTCCATTCAGTGTGGGGAATTTAATACATTGATGCAACGTTGATACTACACTTTTTATCGCATGTATCCATGGTCTTCCTAGCAATATTATATGGCGATTCCATATCCACCACGCATAATGTTACATGTGTTTCGATCTCTCCTAGTGGAATTCGTACCAATATTTCTCCTTTAGGTTTTGTTGTGGATTTTCCAAAGCCATGAACAAAATATGTTGAATTGGACATTTCTTCATCTTTAAATCCCATTCCCCTGAATGCATGATAGAATATTATATCCACTGAACTTCCTGTATCGATTAAAGTTCTGTTCAATATCCATTCTCCCGTAGATTTTGTTGTTGTCTCCTTCTCTTTTCGCGTAATAGGCAATGTAATAACCAATGGAGATGTGTGGTTCAAATTTTCTTTTGGTATTTCTGCCGCCATGAATGTGATTTTTTGCTTTTCCCAATCTTTCAAGGGTGATGTCTTTTCTACCGCCACAACCTTCCTTCCTTCAAAATTTCGTTTATGTATTCTTCCTTTGAGGTTTTCATGAAATTCATTAACCATTGTTTTTGTTATCATATTACACTCCAATCTTTTTTCATCTTCATTGACTCTAATCATTTTCCTTTTAACTGTTTCACTGATTTATTTAATCACTTTCTTGATTTGAATAATCTCAACAACAATCTTTAACTTTTGATCTTCAGCTTCCCAATTTCTAGCGTCATTATGTAGTTGCAGGAAATCCTACACTACACCCCTCATATGATTTCATTAATATTCAACTCATTTTTAGATTTACAATCTTAATTTTATTGATGAATTTTTGAATATTCTTACAAGAAAAGATAAAAGAATCAAGAATAACCTCTACTCTAGACTTTCTTTCTCCTATTTACTTATTTCTTACTCAAAAAATATCTCTCCCTCTTTCCTCACAGATGAACGACTATTTATAGGGAAATACATAGTGGATGACAACTAATCTGTCCTTTATTTTCGGATATGGCTTGCGACATTCTCGCAACCTTACAAATGTTAATCTCGCAAACTCTCTAATTTTCTCAGGATCATCACATCTTTCTCATGATTTTAGCTGACGTCGTTTATTATATCGCTTCTGAAATTGTTCTGCGACGCTGTTGTGTTGTGTTGTTGATAATTTCGCTGAAATATTATTTCTGCGAGATTCTGATCCTACAGGTGAAGAAGAACATGGTTGATATGAAATGCTCATATGGATAACCTTTTGGTTAACTATTGTTGAACCAAAAATGTACACGTTTGGGTACGGTTAACAAACCTAGAAGCGTGCAGTTCATTTGTGTATAACTGATAGACGCATTTATGTGTCTATTATAGATCATTTGTATATATTGTTAGTGCTCGATATCGTACTTATTTGGTTATTTTATTTATTTGTAGGTGTTTTTGGAAGAATAAGGCTTTGTGGAGAAATTGGCTAAAAATGCGGCATTTGGACCTCCGTTGATAACTACCAGAAGCACCTCAGAAATACCCCGGAGGAACCCCGAAAAAGTGCGGAAAACATCCCAGAAGAATTGCTAAAGGCACCCCTAAGTTGGATAAGGGGCACCCATTTCAGGGCATGTACTAAGGGGACATCAGGATTGGATAAGGGGGACACCTTCTTCACGGTTTAAAAGAAAAATTGGCGGGAAATGTTGTTGCAGTGAAGAACAGCGAAGAGTTCGAATCATTGGGCTATTTTTATCGTGGCTGGACTTCATAGAGGATAAAAGACCATGTACATGTGTTTGGACCCAGCCAATTGGGCTGGAATAGCCGGAGAAACAAAACAGAACCCAAACAGGTCACGTACGCTGCTGTTCAAGTTTCAAAGATTTGTGAGAGATATTTGGGAGAGTTTGACGCTGGAAATTCATGTATTTAGTCTTGTTCACGTCTTAAGAAGAGTTTGGCACCTATTTAATAGCTAACAGAGCGTGAAAAAGCAAAACAGAACGGATTATCGTTCCAACTGGCAGATAAGAGAAATCAGAGATTTGATCGAATTTAAGGGACTCTGTGAGCTATAAATAGGTGGTTTCGGGTCTTAGTGAAAAAAAGAGAGTTTTGGAGAGAGTTTAGAGGTCAGGAGAGACGAGAGAATCGAGTTACAGAGAGATATTGTTGCTGCTGCTGCCGCCATTGAAGACCTTCAAGAACACGAAGAATAGACAAGCTAAGGCAGTCGTTTTTCAACAGTCTTAAAAGAGAAACAGAGTGTCGTTGTTTTACAGCAACAAAAATATATCATTTACAGCTACACTTATCTTTGTAACAGTGACGCTGTAACACCATTACAGCGTTGCAAACTTCTTTTTACACTATTTCATCAATAAAAACACTTATTAAGTCATGAACACATCTTTTGATTATGTTTTGGGATGAGGAGCTAAACCCATTAGACGAGGCAACGGAGGAAGCCATTGTTCCAGATTAATTGGTATAATTCTATTTTTATTATTTATTTGCAATATTTTTTATATGATTATTTGCATGGAATTGAAATAGATAAATTGATTTTTATTGAGTAGTTGTGAATTATTTTGATGAAGCATGCTGGGTTTTTTAAAACTTTTGATGTTTCATACTCTGTGATTACAATTATTACTTCAAAAATTTATTATAGGCAAATATTAGAATCACTTGAAAAGGAAAAAAATGCATGAATATTGAATAGAATTTATCATTTAATGGGACAATGGTGGAATCCAGAGTCTTGGTGTTTTTCTCTATAACTTTGAACAACTTTATTTAATTGTCTAGTTTAATTTAAATCTAAAAAGTGTTTTCTTCACAAGTCTGAAAAGAACCTTTTTACCACTACTACAATCACTTTTGAAACACCATCAAATTTTTGGCGCCGCAGCCGGGGATTTGTGTTTAGGTAGCATTTTTTTAGATTTATTTTATTTTTATTATTATTTTTGTTCTTCTTTACGTTTTTGGGTTTTTTGTTTCCTTGCAGATTTTTGAAGATTGGAGCGAAAGACAATTTTGCCAAAGCTTGTGGTGATTTACTTAAAGTCTGGGAGTGAAAAGCAAAGCTAAAGGAGCGAAAGAAGAAGATTTTCTTTATTTTGTAAAAAAGAGAAAAAAGAAGAAGAGAGATTTCTGTTTTTTTTTTAGGCTTTCATTTTTATTTTTGCACTTTATTTATTTTTGAACATTGGGACTGTATTTATTTATTTTTTAAAACCCTACGGAAGGGTTAATTAATTAATAAAAAAAATATTTAAACTGTGTGCAGGGAAGGACGGTGATTACAATATCACCTCGGCCCCTCGGGTTCGCACATGACAAAGGAGTCGTGGCCCGAGTCGACTGCAACGGTTCATCCCCCGTCTGGTACGGGAGGTAAGTCCAATCGAAACACTCGCGAATCTCCTGCAAGCGGGTTACTATATTCCTTAAGGTGATAATTGTTTGAGGACGAACCAGACTGTATTTTTTTATATATTCCTAGTAAAGGGAAAGGCATGGCCTAGACAAGATAAGGGTGTGGATTTCATCACCGCTCCCTTTTTGCCCGCCTTAGGAAAATTTCATTATGATCAGAGAATTAATATGTAGTTCACACTACAAATACATATGGTCTTCGGAGTATTGACTAAGGGGGAGTGGTTTCCATGTGAGATGGAGTATTGACTAAGGGGGAGTGATACATATAACCATAGTATTATTGTTGAAGTTGTGATACAATTGAACTTTGACGATGTGTAATAATACTATGACACTGTATAACAATGATCTAGACCGATGCTTTCTCATTGTTATAGCTACAGATCTTCAACATCGGTGATGCTAAACTTACAACTTTTGGGATCATTGGAATACTTGGAAGTGACGAAGATTTCGAGGAATGTTGAAGATTAGACATGTGGAATATGAGCTACTTAAGTTTTTTTTATCTTTTTTGTATTCCATATGTATTGATAGTTTTGTCATTAAAATTGACAAAGGGGGATATTGTTAGAGCATTTCTCGGTCGAACTCGCATGCGTTGTTATCTCAAGCATGTTTGTCAATGTTAGTGATCAAAACTATAAGTCTTGATTTCTAGTCTATTATAGCTAAGTCTCGGACTAGGATAGAAAGTGTAGTTGAGCTCAAGGACTTCATGGCGATTCATCATACAAGTAGAAGAACTACTCAAGGAATCGGTAGAACTTCTCGACAAAAAGGTATGTGAAGACTTGAACTTATCTGTCACTCAAAAGTCTATCCACTCTATCTCCTACTTCTTGAGAAAAAAAGTCGTATGCTATATATATAGACTTAGATTATACACATTTGGTATTTCGAGCCGAGTATACCTCGCCTATCTATATTTCGAAATATGTGTTTGTAAGCTTTTCGCTTCGACCAAGTTTATCTTTACCTAGTGACGAAAGTCATGCTATGTTTCAATCATCTTGAAAATTGCTTTGACGAGAAATGGTGTAACAACTATATAACGTCCTCTAAGAATGTTTCAATGATTGGAATGAGAGTTTAGATTACATAACCAATGATGGACATAAGCATTGTTGTGGAAACACATTTATGAATTAGTCCTATTCCTTGAACCAAAGTTTGCGAACTTTGTTGATCAGGAGAAACCGGAAGAATGGCTTGTTGCCAAGTCCGCGAACTTCCGAAGTTCTCAAACCCGAGATTTTCTGCTGGAGTTGACAAACTACTTGCGTGAGCTAAGTCCGCAAACCCAGTCCGCGAACCGGCGGAAGGTCTCTTGTCGAGATTTTCTGCTGGAGTTTGTAAACTTTGCCGGTTGCTTAAGTCCGCGAACCTAGTGTGCGAACTTAAGAAGGTTATATATCTGAAGATGATTTCTGAACTTAAACTTTAAAAAGACTAAGGAATGTAATTTCCAAGCTGTGGCTATAAAAGTTCATGAACCGATACAAAGTGAATCAAATCATCTTTGCTTCAGTTGCGTCTTGTGTAGTTACATAAGTTTCTTTGCAATTGAACAACTCCCTAACTAGTTCATTTGAGTCATTTGAACTAGTTATGGTGAAGAAGAACATGGTTGATATGAGATGCTCATATGGCTAACCTTTTGGTTAACTATTGTTGAACCAACAATGTACATGTTTGGGTACGGTTAACAAACCTAGAAGCCTGCAGTTCATTTGTGTATAACAAGCTAAGCTTTCGATATAACGGTTGAGAATATTAGCTTGAATCTAAATCAGGTTTTCATCTAACGGTGAATATTGATTGCTTTGTTACCAAGGCAAAACCCTGATTTGAAAGACTATATAAAGGAGACATCTAGTATTGTGCAAAACTAATCCCCACACCTTACGTGTGATACTATTTTGCGTACTAGAGTGAGTTCTCCTTTAAACTTTGGTTTTCTTCTTCTAAAACCAGGTTAACGACTTAAAGACTTCATTGGGATTGTGAGCCAGACCGATACTACTTTTATCGTAGTTGTGTGATCTGATCTTGCATCTTCTATCGTACGAGTACAATCAGATTGATTGGCTTGAGATTTGATATCTCCGATAGGCAAGATATAAAAAGTAATCACAAACATCTTCGTATCATTGTTTGTTATTCCACAACATCTTGTTTCGCTACCATACGATTAAGATTGTTGTGAGGTGATTGATTAATCTAGGCTGTTCTTCGAGAATACAAGACCGGATTATCAATTGGTTCCTGTTCACCTTGATTATTATCAAAAGATGGAACAAAAACTTTAGGGTTTTTCTGTGGGAGACAAATTGATCCTTTGATAGACTTGTTTGTATGAGACAGATTTGTTTATTGTCAAAGCCTGCGATTTTGGGTCGTAGCAACTCTTAGTTGTGGGTGAGATCAGTTAAGGGAATCAAGTGCGCATTATCCTGCTGGGATCAGAGGCGTAGGGAGTACAAATGTACCTTGGATCAGTGGTAGATTGATTGGGGTTCAACTACAGTCCAGTCCGAAGTTAGCTTGGAGTAGGCTAGTGTCTGTAACGGCTTAATACAGTGTGTGTTCAATCTGGACTAGGTCCCGGGGTTTTTCTGCATTGGCGGTTTCCTCGTTAACAAAATTTCTGGTGTCTGTGTTATTTCAATTTCCGCATTATATTGTTTTATCTTTATAATTGAAATAATACATGTTGTGCGTTAGATCAATCAATTGGAGAATTCGACCTAACGGTTGTTGACTGATATTGATTGACACTTGGATATTGGTCTTTGGTATCATCCAAGTTGTTCCTTGTATTTGATTAGTACTCGCAGTTTCTGTTTGAGGAAATAAAATCAAGAGAGGGATATAAACTCGTTGATATACTTTTAATTGATTGAGTCATGTTGATTCTCTTAAAAGTATATTCGAGTTTGTCCATACAGATTGCTAAGAGAAATATTGGGTGTTGTTGTTAGACCCCCGCTTTTTCAATAGCTATGTGTAATCACAATCTTTGCTATACCAAACCCTAATTATCCTTCTCAAGAATAAAATCCTCAAAAAAAGTGTCCTAGTATATTAAGTATTTGAATAATTCATTATCAATGACTGGTAAAAGAGCATATCGTTCATGAATGAAAGAGTTAGTTCCTGGAAACCTGGTAGGCTGCTGATTGGCAAGAGCATCTTGTATTTTGAGAGATTTTTATAAAATCTTCTTTAGTCCCCACACCTCATTCTTGGTTTTCTTAAGTTCTTCCAGAATATTTTCAAACCTTTCTGATTGGAGTAATCCGATCTAGGTTTCTTCTGATTCTTCATTTTTTCTCTTAAGGGACGAGACCAAAGGAAGAGATTTATCTTTCTCCTTGTTAGTTAGAACAATATCAACAACCATTGGAGCATAGATTTCACGAGAAGATATCATGCTTGGAGCCTTCATGATACGTGAGAGCAAAAAATGGATTTGTGAAACACAAATGTATGGCTCAACAAGAAACGCTTCTAGTTAAGGAGATATCAGTCTTGTAGAGCAAGACATTTCTCATGCAGGATTTCAGAACTTATAAAAGTTCACGCACTGGAACATAAAAACCTAAAATTGAATGAAAATGTCATTTTTACCCCTTCTTTAAGTTTAGCAGACCAAAATTTCCAATACCATTAATTGAGACATAGAAAAGGATGAACAAATAAAGGTGGATATCCAAGTAAAAATATTCAATTTTGATCCCAAGAATTGATGTGCAAAGTTCTTATGTCTTCCAAGGGCACATGAGATAAGATGCACATTGCAACACAATTAGATTGTGTTGAGGTGAGCACTAGATTGTTCACCACCAGATTCCTGCATGGAATTTATAATATCCTTCAAAACGGAACGTTTAGTCCAGACTCTTCTCTTTATTTGCGATGTTTTCCTTATCCTTTGAATCAGTTAATTTCTTAGAAGATGAAGAGTTAACTTTGTGTACCTCAGGGTTGGACTTTTGAACAAGCTCAAGCGCATTTGCCAACCGACTAGCCCTCTGATGCAGTTTGTTGACATACCTTAGCTTATGTTTGTATTTGAAACATTGTAAGAGTCCGTGACTTTTAGTGGTACAATATGGACATGTGATCAGATTGGAGATTGTTTCAGGAACAGCCTTAGTAGTTAAACAGATGGTACATGGAATAATATCAGAACTCTCATTAGTATACGAAAAACCCATAACATTCTCCAATGATTTTGATGAAGAATCATCAATTAAATTATCAAAATTGATATGAGTATTGTTACAATTATCAAAATTTAAATTCCAGCCAAGAGTGCTACACTTGAATTTTCTTCCTCTTCGGAATCATAATGATATGAGGTTTCATCAAGTGTTTCAGCCAAACTCTTGTTGCCAGTGTATTTTCTTCGATTTGGACACTCATTGGCAAAGTGGCTGAATCCTTTACACTTGAAGCATTGTGGCATATCCTCGTCATCATTGTTCTTGGAATCTTTGTTTTTAGCAGAAATACGATTATGTGGTTTAGTTGACATTGGAGGTTTGTCTCTGGAGAATCGTTTATTTCTCTTCCTTAGAAGTTCTCTAAACTGTCTTATGATCTGAGAAACCGAGTTATCAAGATCTTCATCTGAAAAATCAGGATCGACAAGATCATCTCCAGAGTTGTCAACACTTTCACTTTTAGGGTTCTTGTGTTTTTTAGTGCCTTAAACGCAATATCCTTTCCGTTTTTGGATTGTAGTTCATGATCAAAGATCTTCAATTTCTAACAAGAGTGTTCCTGGAAAGTGTATCAAGGTTATTTCCTTCCATGATGGCATGTTTCTTAGACTCGTATCTTGCTGGTAAGGATCGAAGAATTTTCGTCACACTGTCCTTTTGGGAGATAGTCTTCCCTAATGCAAGACAAGCATTAACAATTAAAAATGTGGGGGTATAACAACCACACCCAATAATTCGCTCGACAATATTTATGGACTAACTCCAATACAATTCCGAGAGCTCTAACTTAATAGTAAGCTCAATCAAGGAATATATCAAAGAGTTATGTCTCTATTCTCAATACAATCTGCAATCGAACAGATAAAAATCTATGAGCCCGATTAATATGAGAAATGACTTGGACGGTACCAAAGACCAATGCCCAAGTGTCAATCAATTTATATCCAACAACCAAAGGTCGGATTTGCTAATTGATTGAACTACGCACAACCTGTGATATTTCAATTATATAAACAAATATAATGCGGAAAAAAATAAGACATACAGCAGAAGTTTTCTTAATGAGGAAACCGCAAATGCAGGAAAAATCCGGGACCTAGTCCAGACTTGAACACCACAGTGTATTAAGCCGCTACAGACACTAGCCTACTACAAGTTAACTTCGGGCTGGAATGTAGTTGATCCCTAACCAAGTCTCACACCGACTAAGGTACAGTTGCGTCCCTTACGTCTCTGAATCCCAGCATGACTCTATGCACTTGATTCCCTTAGTTGATCTCACCGACAACTAAGACCCAAAGTCGAAGACTAATAAACCAATCTGTTTCCCACAGAAAAGTCCATTTTGATAGATAAATCTTCTCCCACAGAAGTACCTATGAAGTTTGTGTTCCGTCTTTTGATGAACAAGAACCAATTGATAATCCGGTCTTATATTCCCAACGAACAACCTAGAAATATGAAACACCTCACAATAACTTAACTATATGGTAGTAGAAGAAGTTATTATGGAATCACAAAGAATGAGACGAAGAGATTTGTGATTACTTTTTATATCTTACATATCGGAGATAAATCTCGAGCAAATCTTAGAGAAGATAGTACTCAATACGATATAACAAGTAAGATAAGAATACACAACTACAGAGAAAATAGTTGGATATGGCTTCACGAATCCCAAATGAAGTTTTCAAGTCGTTAACCTATAATGGTTTTGGATAAACCTAGGTTAAAGGAGAATCGTCTCTAGTCGTATCTAGGATACAGGAAAGTGCTGGGATTAGGTTTTTTTAAGTTGCCAGAGTGCTATCAGGGTTTGCTTTCAATCAAAGCTAAGACAGCTTAGTAACAAAGCAGTCAATATTCACCGTTAGATGAAAACCTGATTTAAGATTCAAGCTAAGTTTGCTTAAAACCAAAGCTATATCTCTCCACCGTTAGATGGTCTTAACTTGTTACACACAAATGAAATATAACTTCATTTAGATATCGGTAACCGTATCTAAACGTGTATATTGAGTTGGTTCAATAACAGTTAACCGAAGTTAGCCATATGAACACTTTTGTCTTAACCACATTCATCTAGCACTTCTAGATCAAATATGATGATCAATCAATCATGAAAGATAATCAAATGAATCTAATTGTGTTACTCATAGAGTTGTTCAATTGTTTATATGTCATAAAAGTATATAAGAACCAACTGAAACAAAATCGGATTGATTCGTAATTGAAATCAATTCATGAACATTAAGCCACGGTTTGAAAAGATTGCATTCCTTAATTTATCAATGTATTTGGTCATGAATATGAAAACATAATGAACCAATTTTAGAACTTAAACCACTAAGTTTGCAAACTTGTACACAAACTATAGTTCCGGACTTTGGTCTTGTCCAGCCGTTTTCAAACAGGTACGCAAACAGTCATCCCGGACCTAACTCAGGTAGAACCGTTCGCATATTGGTATGCAAACTTGGTTCCTAGATTTTAACAGTTAATAACGTCCGCATACTGGTATGCAAACACGGTTTTCGAACCTGAATCATACCAAAACAGTTTGCATATTGGTATGCATACTGTGTTGTATCCAGACAAAGGTTAATTGTTATAAACTCCTATTTCAATCACTGAAACATCCTTAGAAGGCAACAATGACTGTCTCACACATATATTAACTCATAAGTAGTTCTCAAGTGATCGAATGATCAATACGAAACTTTCCGAGTCGACATCGAATGATTGACTCACGTAAATCATGTAAATGTTTCAAGGAAATTTTCACATGGTCATCTTTTGACTTATTATTTTCTTTCCAACAAATAAATTTTTTCCAACTAAACTCGTCAAGAATAATGATGAACGTAGCTAAAGAAAAAAGCTTCCAACACATATTTCGAGAAATAGATAAGCGAGATAAACTCGACACGAAATATCAAATGTGTATAATATAAAAGTCTATATAGCTATACGATTTAGTCTCATTAGGAGATAGAATAAAATAGACTTCTAAGTGATAGATAAGTTTTAGTCTCTAGATACCTTTTGTTGATGAAGTTCCTCCGTGCTCTCCTCAGTAGATCTTCGTCTTCAATCAATGTGTTAGAGCATAGCTCGGTCGACCTCGCATGCGTTGCAATCTCAAGCATGTTTGTCAATGTTAGTGATCAAAAGTATGAGTCTTGATTTCTAGTCTACATAGCTAAGTCTCGGACTAGGATAGAAAAGTGTAGTTGAGCTCAAGGACTTCATGGCGATTCATCATACAACGACGAAGATCTACTCAAGGAACCGTGGAACTTCATCAACAAAAAGGTATGTGGAGACTTGAACTTATCTATCACTCAAAAGTCTATCTCTTCTATCTCCTACTTCTTGTGAGACAAAAGTCGTATGCTATATAGACTTGATCATACACATTTGATATTTCGAGCCGAGTATGTCTCGTCTATCTATATCTCGAAATCATGTGTTGTCAAAGCATTTCGCTTTGATCGGGTTTATCTTCACCTAATGACGAAAGTCATAATGTTTCAATCACTTTGAAAATCGCTTTGACGAGAAATAGTGTAACAAATGTATAACGTCCTCCAAGAATGTTTCAATGGTTGGAGTGAGAGTTTAGGTCTATATAACCAATGATGGATATAAGCATTGTGTAGAAACACATATGTGCATAAGTCCTATTCCTTAATCCGAAGTTTGCGAACTTTGTTGATTAAGAGAAACCGGAGGAATTGTCTTTGCCAAGTCCGCGAACTGACGGAAGTTCTCTTGCCGAGAATTTCTGCTGGAATTTTCCAAAAACTCGTTTGCGTGTTTAGTCCGCGAACTGACGGAAGTCTCCTTGCCGAGATTTTCTGCCGAGTTTGGAAAACTCTGCCGGTTGTCTTAAGTCCGCGAACTTGTTTGCATACTTGAGTGGGTTATGATCTAAAGATGTGCTCTGAACATGAAACTTAAATTACTAAGGAATGCAGTATGCAAACCGTGGCTATAAAGTTCATGAGCCGATTCAATTGAATCGAATCATCTTTGTTTCAATTGTGTATTGTGTAGTTACATATCTCATAGCAATTAAACAACTCTCTAACTAGTTCATTTGAGTCAACTAAACTAGTTATCGTTAAGAAGAACAAGGTTAATATGAAATGCTCATATGGTTGACCTTTTGGGTTACTATGTTGAACCAACATACACGTACACGTTTGGTCACGTTTTTCACAAACCCAGTAAACGTATATCTCAAGTGTGTGAGACAAGCTAAGTTTTCGATCTAACGGTTGAGAAATATTAGCTTGAATCTAAATCAGGTTTTCATCTAACAGTGAATATTGATTGCTTTGCAACTAAGGAAAAACCCTGATTTGAAGACTATATATATGAGACATCTAGCATTGGGCAAAAATAATCCTCACACGTCTGTGTGATACTAGTGCGCTCGCTAGAGTCGATTCTCCTCTAACCTTTGGTTTTCTTCTCTAAAACCAGGTTAACGACTTAAAGACTTCATTGGGATTGTGAAGCAGACCGATACTACTTTTATCGTAGTTGTGTGATCTGATCTTTCATTGTAGTTGCAGGAAATCCTACAACACACCCCTTGTATTATCATGACTATGATTTCTAGATCTAAACTTATTTGATATGAAAATAAAGATAAAGATAATGAAAATAGAAAATAAGACACAAGATTTACGTGGTTCGATCAATTTGATCTACATCCATGGGGTTAGGTTTCACTATGATCATTGAATTACATATGAATTACTTTGAGACTCCATTAATGAGTATTTGGAGCTCTCTCCCTCTCTCTAGTTTTTGGGTAAGAATAAGAAGATAATAATAATACAAGTTCCCTTTCTCTCTCCTACCTTTCTCTTTATATAGGATACTATCTAGTGGATGACAACTCATATACAGCTAAGATTTCCCCTAATTTCGGATCTGGCTTGCGATGATATCGCAAGTTTACAAATGTTAATTTCGCAGATCTTCTAATCTTCGCAAAGTTATTACGTTTTTCTTATGTTTAAGCTAATATCACCTATTGTGTCGTTTCTCAAAGTGCTCTGCGACATTTTTGTAATGCGTTGTTAAGAATTTCGCGAGCGTATCGTTTTCGCGAAATTCTGATCCTACATTCATCTTCTATCGTACGAGTACAATCTTATTGATTGGCTTCATATCGTGAGAGTTCTCCGATAGGCAAGATAAAGAAGTCACAAACATCTTCGTCTCACTATTTGTGATTCCTCGACGTCCTCTTGTTTATACAAGTAAGACTGTTGTGAGGTGATTGATTAATCTATGATGTTCTTCGGGAATATAAGACCGGATTATCAATTGTTTCCTGTTCACCTTGATTTCATATCATAAGACGGAACAAAAACCTAGGGTTCTTCTGTGGGAGACAGATTTATCCTTTGATAGACTTTTCTGTGTGGGACACATTTGTTTATTATCAAGTATGCGATTTTGGGTTGCAGCAACTCTTAGTTGTGGGTGAGATCAGCTAAGGGAATCAAGTGCGCAGTGTCCTGCTGGTATCAGAGGCGTAGGGAATACACCTGTACCTTGAATTAGTGGGAGAATGATTGGGGTTCAACTATAGTCCAGTCCGAAGTTAGTTTGGAGTAGGCTAGTGTCTGTAGCGACTTAATACAGTGTGTATTCAATTTGGACTAGGTCCCGGGGTTTTTCTGCATTTGCGGTTTCCTCGTTAACAAAATTTCTGGTGTCTGTGTTATTTCATTTTCCGCATTATATTTTTTATCTTTATAATTGAAATAATACAAGTTGTGCGTTAATGTTTTATCGATTATAAATCCGACCTTGTGGTTGTTGATTTCATTGATTAACACTTGGACATTGGTCTTTGGTACCGTCCAAGTTATTCGTTGTATTTGATAAAGACTCGCTATTGTTTTTAGCTTGAGTAAAAATCAAATCAAGAGAGAGATATTAACTCCTTGAGATACTTTTATCTAGATTGAGTCTGACTTTCTAGTTGATTCTCTAGTAAAGTATTTCGGAGTTAGTCCATACAGATCGCTAAGCGAAATATTGGGTGGTTTTCTTAGACCCCCGCTTTTTCAATTGGTATCAGAGCTAGCAAACACGGTTAAGACCTTACAAGTCTGTGTTTGTAGCGATTTGAGTCTATGGACAAGAGTACTATCTCTGATAAACACGTTACCAGTAATAAAGGTTCTCTCTCGCCTAAATCTATTAAAGAGAAAAGTTTAATCTCGAATATAGAGAAACCTTGTGGTTCGACGAGATAGACAAACAATGGCATGAGTGTTTATGATTACCCTTCGAAATAGACCTTCTCTCCTAATGAATGGGATACAGGTGAAGAGAGTAAATTGATTCTAAATCTTGTTAGAATCCAAGCTGTTAGAATGAATCAGTTAAAACACCATGTCAATGCTCTTCTTGGTATTGTAAGAGATTGCAAAGTCCATGGCAACGCTGAAAATCAGTCTTCATGCTTGACTCTTGAGGCCATCCTCGAAAAGGATGCCTTGGATATTGAACGTCGCTTGAATAAACTCTCCATTCAAGGATGTTCAAAGAAATCTAATGTACCAAGAACTTCTGATGCTTTACATTCAGAAGTAAATACAGATGTTCCTAATGTTTCCTCCAATCATGAACTTGGGACATTCTGTAAAAGAGACAACTCTTCTGACGGTAATATTAAGACTACATCCTCCAATCATTCCTATGGTCAAAAGGTATGTCTTGTTTGTGATACCAAGTGTTCTGTTAGACAGAAGAGAAACTCCAAGTTGAATAAAGACTCCTTAGTTCAACTTCAACACACCCTAGATTTGATTCTCAAAGGTGTGACTGACATCCGTATGATTGAGCCAATTGGTTTTCGTACCTATCGTGTGTATGCAACCAGGAAAGTCAGTACAGTGAGTTCCTCCAATGTTCAAGGGCAGAATAGACGTCCTAATAAACATCGTCCTAAGGAAGTTCAACGCTTTGTCTCTAAATGAAACATTGTTCCTTTTGAGAAGATCATTCCAGGAGAAAGGAAAATTGATAAGATAAGAAAGGATATTAAAGAGATAATTGTAAGATACAAAGAGCTTGTCAACAGATTATCTTCTTCCTCATATCAATGCACTTCTGGTAAGAACTCTAATTATGTCTCTTACTTTGACGACAATAAATTTTATGATAATTTCTCATGTCAAACAGGATCCCTCTCTAAGACTAAGAGGAAAAACAAACTTAACCTAAGACATAAACCTCGTAATGAGCCTGTAGGCTCGCAATTGTGCTAATTAATCACAAGGTTCGAGAACTTACTCATATAAAATCTTGTTGAGTAAGCTGTGTTAAAAACAGGTATACTTGTTGCTTGCATCTGTTAAGTTAAGCTATTTTCTTATCGTCCATAGCTAAACTTTTGTTGACAGATCCGCTAAGATCAAGTATTGGTTAAGTCAAAAGAAAATGTTGCACACTGTCTTAAAATTTGTTTTTAGGACCTGTTTTCAAATGTTTGAAGGACTTTATTTCTTGCGTATTTGTTGTACTCGAACGGATTCCGTTCTGGCCCGAGTCAACAATTTATTTGAAACCCTAAATTGTTGTCCCCAAGGATAAAATATCCAACCTCTTAGGGTTACAAGTCACGTACGTGTACCTCTGGTGGTTTTTGGATTTTCAAAGAATGTCTTCCTCCTCTTCGTTCTATGGTGATTTCTTAACAAAAGTGTTGAGGTTGATTCCAGGAGGAAGAGAATACTTGTAGATGAAGATCATCCCAATGCTTCATGATTCTTTGCTTATTCTCATGAAGATGTTGAGAAGGATGATATGATATCTGCTGAAGTTGTTCATGACTTTCTTAAGTACTTTGGGGAAGCAAAACAACAGCTTGTTGATACTTTAAAAGGTCTTGATAAGGTGAAAACTGAGTTGGAAAAGGTTGTGTCTGACCTTGGTCTCATAAAATCTCAAATCAATGATCTTCGTAAAGAGAATCATCTCTCTGATGAAGCAGAAAAGGCTGGCGTTCACAATCCCGAAGACTCCATGTCTTGCGAGGATCCTGTACTTCCCATATCCCTATTCGCTTTCAGGGAAACGATGGAGTCTGATTCTCTCTAGCTTGTCTTTTTGTTGCCTAGTATGTCTTCTTTTTGGATTAGTTGGAAGAATAACTAGCGTTTTCAATAGCGAAGATTGTGACTACACATAGCTATTTTGTTTTCATCTTCTTATGTTTATGTTTTAGGTTTATTGGTTTTAAATTCTAAAAATATTTGGAGGATGATGTTATTGAAGTATTAATCTTTATGATTTTGTGATATTGCAATATTTTTATGGGATATGTATTTTTTGCGTCCGTGAACTTGAAGGTCCCATATGTTGTCAAAAGTAAAGTCGTTCATGAATTGGTTTTCGTATTGATGAAAGGACGAATGGACTTTTGAAAAATACAAAAGTTATGCCTATGCAATCATTTATTTGATGGAAAATAGGATAAAATCTTTTGTGTGACAAGGATAAAGTCTATTATGTCATTATGCATATAGTGATGGAAAGATAGAATAGATCCTTGTATGTATTCCACGGTATTGATCTTCATTGATCCATTCTTTTTGTATTACCGTGAAGGCACCATTGTGTGTCTTATGTTGAGCACGATAAAACTAAGTCGATTATTCTTATTGACTTTGTTGGTTGTTACATAAGATGCTACATGTTGAGCATTATGAACTAAATTAATCATCTTGGTTGGTTATTTAGTTATTTGCTCAGAAAGTCTTCTTTTGTCGAGCAAAACTTTTGACAATTAAATTGATTACCTTCGTGATTAGTTTGGTTGTTTGTATTCCAATTAGATTAATTATGGGTTCTCTTGTAATTAGTCTAGTTGAGTTTTCATATAGTCCACAAGTTCTTGTGTTGAGTATATGAACGGCTATATGTTCTATTGGTTGATGTAGTCGTATATTCTGTAAGGTTTTCCTTATGTTGAGTATGTGAACGATTAAGTTAGTCATCTCTGTATGATTACCTTAGTCGTAGCTCCGTAAGTTTACTTATGTTGAGAACAATCAATTAAATTGATCACTTTTTTGGTTTGATTTGGTTGCGTATTCCAATGAAATTAATCATGGGTTTACTTGTGATTAATTTGATTGAGTTTTGGATATAGAAAATCATTTTCCTATGGTTTTTGGTGTCCAATTAAAAATCCTTCTTTTCTTTCGAAATTAAGGTCGCTCTTGTTGTTATCTCGGGAATGACATCAAATGGGGGAGAGTTCTTTTGAACTTATGCTTAATGGTAATATCTTGCGGGTTGTGCGGCTGTGGAATTTTATAGGTCTTATCTTGTATCTTAAAACTCCTTGATAAATGCATTTAGCTTCGGCTTTATGATTGCATCTAAATTAAGTTGGTATGTATTTCTTCTTTTAGTCTATGAAATGTCTCTTCTCGGAAATTTCATTAGGAACCCGTTCTTGTACCTTTGCCAATTTTATTGACAAAAAGGGGGAGAATTAATGTGTAGTTCTACTATATATACATATAGTTTTTGGATCATTGTGTAAGGGGGAGTGGTTTCCATGTGAAATGGAGTATTGACTAAGGGGGAGTGATACATATCACCGTAGTATTATTGTTAAAGTCGTGATGCAATTAGACTTTGATGTTACATAATAATACTATGTCACTGTATAATAATGATCGAGAATCTCAATTTCTCTCTGTGTTATAGATATGGATCTTCAAAAACGGTGATGCTAAACTTACAACCTTTGGGATCATTTGAGTACTTGGAAGGACGAAGATTTCAGGGAACGTTGAAGATTAGACTATGGAATAGGAGCCACTAAAGTTTATTTTTTTGTATTCCATATGTATTAATAGTTTTGTCACTAAAATTGACAAAGGGGGTGATTGTTAGAGCATAGCTCGGTCGACCTCGTATGCGTTGCTATCTCAAGCATGTTTGTCAATGTTAGTGATCAAAACTATGAGTCTTGATTTCTAGTATGCATAGCTAAGTCTCGGTCTAGGATAGAAAAGTGTAGTTGAGCTCAAGGACTTCATGGCGATTCATTATACAACGACGAAGATCTACTCAAGGAACCATGGAACTTCATCAACAAAAAGGTATGTGGAGACTTGAACTTATCTATCACTCAAAAGTCTATCTCTTCTATCTCCTACTTCTTATGAGACAAAAGTCGTATGCGATATAGACTTGATCATACACATTTGATATTTCAAGCCGAATATATATCGCCTATCTATATATCGAAATCATGTGTTGGTAAAGCATTTCGCTTTCATCGGGTTTATCTTCACCTAATGACGAAATTCATAATGTTTCAATCACTTTGAAAATCGCTTTGACGAGAAATAGTGTAACAACTATATAACGTCCTCTAAGAATGTTTCTATGGTTGGAATGAAAGTTTAGGTCTATATAACCAATGATGGATATAAGCATTGTGTGGAAACACATATGTGCATAAGTCTTATTCCTTAATTCGAAGTTTGCGAACTTTGTTGATTAAGAGAAACCGGAGGAATTGGCTTTGCCAAGTCCGCGAACTGACGGAAGTTCTCTTGCCGAGAATTTCTGTTGGGATTTTCTAAAAACTCGTTTGCGTATTTAGTCCGCGAACTCAGTCTGCGAACCTAGTCCGTGAACTGGCGGAAGTCTCCTTGCCGAGATTTTCTGCTGAGTTTGGAAAACTCTGCCGGTTGTCTTAAGTCCGCGAACTTGTTTGCGTACTTAAGTGGGTTATGATCTAAAGATGTGCTCTGAACATGAAACTTAAATTACTAAGGAATGCAGTATGCAAACCGTGGATATAAAGTTCATGAGCCGATTCAATTGAATCGAATCATCTTTGTTTCAGTTGTGTCGTGTGTAGTTACATAAGATCTCATAGAAACTGAACAACTCTCTAACTAGTTCATTTGAGTCAATTGAACTAGTTATGGTGAAGAAGAACAAGGTTAATATGAAATGCTCATATGGTTGACCTTTTGGGTTACTATGTTGAACCAACATACACGTACACGTTTGGGCACGGTTTTCACAAACCCAGTAAACGTATATCTCAAGTGTGTGTGACAAGCTAAGTTTTCGATGTAACAGTTGAGAAATATTAGCTTGAATCTAAATCAGGTTTTCATCTAACGGTGAATATTGATTGCTTTGCAACTAAGGCAAAACCCTGATTTGAAGATTATATATAGGAGACATCTAGCATTGGGTAAGACTAATCCCCACACGTTTGTGTGATACTAGTGCGCTCGCTAGAGTTGATTCTCCTCTAACCTTTGGTTTTCTTCTCTAAAACCAGGTTAACGACTTAAAAACTTCATTGGGATTGTGAAGCCAGACCGATACTACTTTTATCGTAGTTGTGTGAACTGATCTTGTATCTTCTATCGTACGAGTACAACCTTATTGATTGGCTTGAGATCGTGAGAGTTCTCCGATAGGAAAGATAAATAAGTCACAAACATCTTCGTCTCACTGTTTGTGATTCCTCGACGTCCTCTTGTTTATACAAGTAAGACTATTGTGAGGTGATTGATTAATCTAGGATGTTCTTCGGGAATATAAGACCGGATTATCAATTGGTTCATGTTCACCTTGATTTCATATCATAAGACGGAACAAAAACCTAGGGTTCTTCTGTGGGAAACAGATTTATCCTTTGATAGACTTTTCAGTGTGAGACAGATTTGTTTATTATCAAGTCTGCGATTTTGGGTTGCATCAACTCTTAGTTGTGGGTGAGATCAGCTAAGGGAATCAAGTGCGCAGTATCCTGCTGGGATCAGAGGCGTAGGGAGTACAACTGTACCTTGAATTAGTGGGAGACTGATTGGGGTTCAACTGTAATCCAATCCGAAGTTAGCTTGGAGTAGGCTAGTGTCTGTAGCGGCTTAATACAGTGTGTATTCAATCTGGACTAGGTCCCGGGGTTTTTCTGCATTTGCGGTTTCCTCATTAACAAAATTTCTGGTATCTGTGTTATTTCATTTTTCGCATTATATTGTTTATCTTTATAATTGAAATAATACAGGTTGTGCGTTAAAGTTTAATCGATTAGAGATCCGACATTGTGGTTGTTGATTTCATACACTTGGACATTGGTCTTTGGTACCGTCCAAGTTATTCCTTGTATTTGATAAAGACTCGCTATTGTTTTTAGCTTGAGTAAAAGTCAAATCAAGCGAGAGATATTAGCTCCTTGAGATACTTTTATCTAGATTGAGTCTGACTGTCTATTTGATTCTCTAGCAAAGTATTTCAGAGTTAGTCCATACAGATTGCTGAGCGAAATATTGGGTGGTGTTGTTAGACCCCCGCTTTTTCACAATGAACGCGGTGAAGTCTAAAGCCTAACTACACATTCTATCATAATCCGAGACATAACTATAAGTAGACTAGAAATCAAGACTTATAGTTTTGATCTCCTAAACTTGACAAAAAAGCTTGAGATAGCAATGCTTGCGAGTTCGACTGAGCTGTGCTCTAACAATCTCCCACTTTGTCAATTTTAGTGACAAAACTATCAACACATATGGATTACAAAACAAATAAACTTTGTAGCTTCTCATCTAACATGCTTGATTTCCTTGGTTCTTCAACATTCCCTGAATTCTCGTCACTTTAACTACTTCAGCGATTCTGAACGTGTTCAACTCAGCATCATTGTTGTTGAAGATCTGTAACCATAACAATAAGAAAGTTGGTGGTGTATTTGGTACCCTCACCTTTTCACTTTGATCGATATGTTGTGCCATATTACCGAAGGATAGGTTCACATATTTCGGCAATGGCGGCTACATGATATGGTGAGAGGAATCCTCTAGTGCAGGTACCAGAGTAAACTCCATCACCAGGACCACGACAAGCACGAACTGGTTGTTATACTCTCCAACTCAACTGACTAGGCTGAGGCAGAAATGCACAGAACCAGGAGTGGTCATCCTTACCAGCAACAACATGCAGGTTGATTTAGAGCATGGAGGATAAGCTGAGAACAATGATGGTGAATTTCTCTAACAACTTTAATTTTCTGAACATAATTTCTTTCGGGTAACATTATTGGTGTGCTATTTTTTATTTATTTTTTGGATTATAGTTGTGTCCATATGTGGATGACGGTTAAGTTGGTGTTTGCTGAACATGGTTGAATGGTTTTTACCATTTTCTAGATTAGAATGGTTAGATCTATTATGGGTATTGATGGTTAATTTGATAGGGTGATTTCTTTAGTTGCATGAGTTAAAAATTGTGGATGGTTTGGTGTAAAGGCTTTATCAATTATAGAAAAGTTGATATAATTGATATGATCTTCACAAAATTGGTTAAAAAGACCAAAATCAACAATTCCTGGGTGAAAAGGACAGTTAGATTTTGGTACTGTTTAAATGGACAAAAATGTAAAAATAGCCAGGATGTAAACAATTTCATCCTACCCATTTTCAGATACTTTTTCTTATTTTTAATTTACATCAGGATGCATCCAGTTTCATCCTTACTATTTTTTAAGTTTAAGTCAGGATGAATCCAGTTTCATCCTTACTATTTTTTTAGTGTCCATTTCACCCATACTAATTTTTACTCGTCCATTTGAACCATGTTTTAAAAATATTTGGTTTGTATGATCTTTTATTGTTAAAATATTTTTTCAAGTAATGTAAAAACCCCAAAATTCTAATTTTGCTTTGCGATCATATAACACACGAGCGGCCCTGAATTTATTCTACTGGCAATAACAAGTAACAACTCATAACCCAGCAGTAATTTTTTGATTACACCTCTTTTACACTTGGGTGGTTTCACTTCCGGCAGACACTTCCTGCTTAGACAGTAGAATCTGGCCAACTAAACCTTTAAGTTTGTTCTCACAATTGTCAAGAATGTTGTGAAAGGAATCCACCTTGGAATGACCTTGAAGAAGCCATGTGAAGATATTTGTACCAAAATAGGGATCCACTTATTCGTGGAAATATTCAACAACCAACCAACATCACTTTTCCAAGTAAAAATGTGAGAATATAATTACAACATTTATCACACTAAGCAATGCGCACATGATGCAAACACTGTCAACTGGAAGATTTCACAACAACAAAGAAAAGCTGCAATATACCTACATTACTCTACTAAGAACAACAGTTGCCATCCCTATCCATTTTTTCTTAGTATAGCGCGGAATACCTCTTCATCGTAGTGCTGCTCTTAGATCACTGTGTATGTCATAGTTCCTTGAGATAAAACTAACTCGAAAAGTAGTCTTATTAGCAATTGGGGCTTTTAAAACTCAAATATTACAATACTGATACATTAATTATCTATTTAATTATATTTCTAGCAGCAGCAGCTCATGTTGGTTTTATTCCTTGAAGAAAAGAACAGTACTAAAAATTTACTAATTTGATTCCGGCAAGTGGTGAACTGTAACATCTTGAATTGCTGTAAGTTTGGCTAAACCACCGTACTCCTCAGGTAAAGTATCCTCTCCAATTTCGTTGATGAAGCTTTTTCGTTCATCTTCGTCATTGCCCACTATAACAATCTGGACACATACAACATTATAATTAACAACAACTAATGCCAAGCTAAATCACCAGAAGCTCAAAGCAGCAATTCTTAAGTGAAAGTGTTAACATTCACAAGTCAATGAGATGAATACTAGTTCATGTTTGTCATTTATGGAATCATCGGTCACTTTAGTATTGCACAAGATGAAAGCTAGTTACAGATGAATACTTACTTTCTCCAGAGTCGTTTTCTCTAAGAAAACAGAAATCATCTTCCAGACGCTAACAAAGAACCAGGGCATACTTATTATATAACACTTGGCCAATCTCTCTGGATAGTAACTCTGCAAAATTTATCATGCTTCATCAGTATGCCTCACAAATAATAGACAAAATGGGATTTGTTACTGAACACAGCTAAATGAAGTTACTTACCTGCAAGAATTGAAAACCAGTAATCAAAGCACGAGGATCAACATTTTTATAAGTAATATTTCCCAAATCTAGAATGGCAATCAGCTTCTCGTCCCCTTTTTCTTTGCCCTCCATGAAAGAGCTTCAAAATTCATGATAAATTTCAAACCAGTAACTTGCAAATTGCTTTATCCAAAAAAACTTTAAATTCTTTCACTAGTCTTACCTTGCAATTGATTTTTCCAAAAAATGTACTACAAACTCTGCATATTGATAGAAATGCAAAATTTTAACAAGTCAAATAGTGTGCAATAACTGATTTCAGGAAATTAACACAAGAGACAAGAATTTGAAAAAATTACTCTTGAATTGGAGTTGATCTTTGGATGAGAAATGTTTGTTAGTCTTGACAATTACAACAGGATGATCATGGGGTGCATTACTAGAAGGTATCTGCAAATAAACCTTTCTAGAGCCCAATTCATCTGGTACTTCACTCTCAGGAATGAAACCGGATGGCAAAAAATCATCCCTCCACTTTTTCCACTGAGTGAACATTTTAGCAGCCTTTTCTATGTCCATTGATCTTGCAATTAAGAACCTCATAAGTGTCAAATCATTATAGTTCTGTTGCAACACATGAAAATATCATCAACATTAGAAGTACTAGTGATAAATATGCTGCTGGGGTCAAACTGAGAGAGGAGGAGATTTTAATATTTTAGCTTACCTCCGTTGAGCATCCAAGCTTTTCAACTGATTTCCTCATTTGGGTTACTGCAATTTCATGTTTTTCCTCCATGATGATTCTGATGTTTTGCAGAAAGAGATAAAGAGTTTGTTGGAGTTGTGACTTCTGAAGTATGATGTCTTGAGTCCTGACCAGGAGTAAGGTAAGAGTGTTAGACAGCACAAGTTAGGAGAGCCGTGCACCACATGAAGATGATAGAGACTTTAAAAGAGAAGGGGGATGGGAGAGGAAAAAGCTTTAATTATTGGTTTGGTTGGAGTTGGACCAACATGCAGTTGAGAGCTCTTACTCTAGACATTTTAGTTTATACGTGGAATTTTTTTTTCTTTCGAAAACATTGACTCGATGATCTAGGCCGGGAATATTATGGATTAAACTAGTCCAGATTTTTGGATCAAACGTAAAAAAATTCTCTAGTTAAGTTTTAGTAGAGGGCAAATTGGCTTGTCAAGCTCTTTCGACGAGGGAAATCTGGACGGGTGAATCATTTCAATCAGCATAGGGGATAAAAATGAAAATGAATGCCAACTGATAAGCATATGAAGCTGCTTGTAAAGTATAATGAAAACAAATAGTATCGACCATTTAAACTTGTGCATCGTATGCATTTTCTTGACCACTGGTTCTGTAGTGGTTAGATTTTGACTTTTCATGTTTAATTAGCAAGACTTTTGTGTCTCTGGAAAGACCACGTAGAATCAATTACGGACTTTAGACCCATTTGTCTAGTGTCAAATTTGACCTTTTTTTTTTCACAAAATTGATTAAAAAGACCAAAATCAACAATTTCTGGATGAAAAAGACATGTAAAATTTGATACTGTTTAAATGGACGAGAATGTAAAAATACCCAGGATGTAAACAGTTGCAGCCTCTTGTAAAAGGAGAAGATATAGAAGGAGACACAAAGTAGATGGGAAGAAGAAAGGAGAAATCTTATTATCATGTGTGTGTTTACAAAGGTTTGGGACTCTATTTATAGAGTTTACATACTTGGTTCCCAAATAATGGGATCCCGCTAAAGTGGGCATCTACCAAATAAACTTCCGTTTATAACACTCCCCCTAGATGACCACTGTAATTGCCTCATTAAAACCTTATCAGGAAAATCCGAAGGGACAAAACCTGACTGAAGGGAAAAGAGTATAATTATTAGAAAACTTAGAACAAAGTTGGACATGCATATGTTGCCTCATTAAAACCTTGACAAAGAAAAACCCAGTGGGACAAAACCTTGACGAAGGAAAAAGAGTACAACGTGATAGTCCAGTAAAATACCTTTTATTATGATGCTCCCCCTGAAAAGTGCTTCAGTTAAATCTTGGCTTGCAAATCTTCGAATCAACACTTCCCAATTTCGATAAACGAATTTCTTGAATGTTGGAGATAAAAATGCTTTCGTGAAAAATCTGCCAGTTGATGAAGTCTTCTTTTGTTTAGTCTTTTAATAGTAGTGTTCTCGAGTCTTCATTTTTCTTTCAACACATTAAGTACTTGTGTCTGGATTGCAAATTTCTTGGAGATGATTTGGAGAAATAGTTGATGTAGTTTCTTCAACAAAGTGCCAAGATATGGATATTTTATCATACGTGAACAAAAATCGTATTTGTGAGAAGGATCTCCAAATTCTTAGGAGATGATTAAGTTGATTTGGTTAATCAAATGTGGGAATCCACTAAACAACCAAAATTGATACAACTCCCCCTTGGATGACCATCATGTTGAATTAAATTGCCTTACTAAAACCTTGCCAGTAAAACCCGATGGGAAAAAAATTAGGCGAAGGAAAAAGAGCATAAATATCAACATTTTGAAAGAAAATTAAACGTCAATGAGATGTTGCCTCATTAAAACCTTGTCAGAAAAACCACATGGGACAAAACCTGAAACAAAGGGAAAAGAGTACAACTTTTGACGTAAATATGGATGCTAACTCAACTACATGAGTTTTTCAAAAAATAAGCATCAAAATAATAACTCTAGTCTATCTTAAAGACGAGTTTGTGCTAGCATAATTCTACTGCAAATTTAAGAAAGGAAAAAAATAGAATTTATGCTGCTAAAACGTAGGTTTTTGTGTTTTTAAGGACCCTTCAAAAGACTTATAAAGTTGATATCTTCAATTGATTAATCCGGATATTTGGTTTTGTACCGATGTACCAAATTTCTAAAAAACACTTAAAGGATTGTTAAACCTGATAATTGAGTCAGGTGGCTGCCATAATATAATTTGAATCCTACAAGGATTACAAATACGAATATGGTATTTGGATACATACCAGTCATTCAAAGACTACCACGCCAAATGCATCATATAAAGAGAACAATTATTAAACCAATCCTGCGGTTTGAGGAAAAAAAACCCTCAAATCGTTTTTACAACGAAAATATTTCTCATATGAAGCCGCAATATCACTACACCAACCTGTAATTAATAGGCTTGGCATGTATAGGGTATTAAGTTTGGATCCAAAATTGCATCTATCGAGAAATTAATCCAACCTAATTGGATTTGTATGCCAACCAATGTCGATAATCATAAATGAACAACAACCGTCTTTATTATTTTAGTAACTACCATAAATGAACATTTGACAACCATGTTAGCTTATCACGATCTCACACAACTTCCAGTGTATGCATACTTTGAAAATTTCAAAATTTACTGGTACCAGCGACCATGGGCATGATAATCTCCTACTATTCAAATTAGGAGATACGAATTTTGAGAATGTGAATCGTATTATGATAGACTCTGTTGGAGCTATCTGTAGCCTATATAAAAATGATACTTGCTTACTATATGTGATTGAATTTTCTTTTTTAAACGACATAAGCTTATATAAAAGCTATATGAGATATTTTCACGCCTAGTAGACAGTCTTTTTCAATTTGATCAAAATGGGAGAGGAACGTCTGGTAATGTATAGTCTCCCCCTAATTATGGAGGAAATATAATCATCTCATATATGAAAACAAGTTCGCAGAGTATTATGCGATTAAATCGAGGACATATACTCGTAATAACATCTGGATTTTAACAACACCAGTTGGACCGTAGATAATGACTTCAAAAAGCCATAAAAGAAATGTCCAAATAAATAAATAAAATTGTAGTCTACTTGACATAGAAATTTAACATCAACCATGGATTCGTTGGTTAGAGCAATAAAAACATAAATCTCTAATGACCTATAGGGCCGACGAGATATTCATTCACCTAAGAATGAAATTATAGACACTTTATTTCATTCAAAGAAATTAATATTGAGACCAATATAGTCACCACAAAGACTAATTAATGATTTAGGCTAATAAGTCGGGGGCGCACCCATTGATTTTTTATGTCCTATATATTCCAATATCAAGTTGAATGGTCCCAATTTTGGTGAGTAGCATTAGGGAAGAAAAAATAATAATATAAAAAAAAATGCTCCATATCCCTCGAAATCTAGCAATTAGTGTTTGCAATTGTGAATACATAATAACCAATCTATCCTTTTAGGATCCATAGAGAAATCTAATTCCAATCGGTTTATATGATTTTTTTGAGGAAAATAAAGAAATCATTATCGTATTCTTTGTAGATAAAAATCTACTTTTTGGTTGATGAAGATTTCTTTGAAAGAACATAAATCAACCAATATTGGTTAAAAGTTTTTAGGATTACAATTTTTACATCTCATTAAGGAGAATTGATGGGGAAAAACCAACACCAATTGATTTGTACAATTCACAAAACTGTGTCGACAAATTAAAAAAATTTATCGTTTTCAGTATCGCATAGCCAGCTGACGGACGGTTTTATAAAAGAAAAAAAAAGAAACCATCAATCACATGATCTTCGTCTAATGGACTAAGATACCAATTAAATTGGACGTAGGTTTTTCAACCATGCATGTGAATAATTACCGTGAAGGTAATCAAATTGCATACCAATTATTTGGTGATTACAGTTTCATTAGAGGAATAGAAACTGTAAACCATCTTTGATGGATTTTTCTTTTCTTTCTCTATAGAAAAAAATTAGAGAAGAAAGAAAAATCAAACTTATTTTACAACGTTGATCACCTACACCCTAGATATATAGACGATATGTCTATTTAGGATTCACCAATGGATAGTAGCTACACCCAGATTAAATGGATAATGGGTTATAATAATGTTGGTGATGCGGATGTAAATAAAACCCATCCACCATGAGATCTTACACTTGGTGATTGATAGAGCCATCATCGAGTACATATAATACAACACTAGAAGAGAATAATATAAACTATTAATAACCTAGTTTAATTGGGGGCCCCAAAAAAAACAATTAGGGGCCTCATCCATTTTATTTGCACCCCAAATTTTTCAGGGGTGTATTAAAATTTTGTCAAAAATACTATTTTACCCTTCACTAAAAATTAATCTTAAAAATCTATTAACCCTTAATCCTAAGCCCCAATTCATTTCTAGTTCTAACAAAAAAATCACTCCCTCCCCTCTCACCCTCTCAACTCTTCTTTTCTCCACCATTAACGACTCCAAGAAAAGAAAAAAAATCTTCACCCGAAAAATTTCAGTTACAGTAAAAGGGTCGTCAATTCGACAAGCCTAAACCCTAACGATTTTTCATATGCATGTAGAGACCATAAAAAATCGTTAAGGTATATGATGATCAAGATAACGACCATATTTCTGGTTTTCATATTTTTTACCATAGATTAGAGTAGTTAACATAATATAGAAACCTATGACGATCCTGTATGAACGACCCTTTTTTAAACGTTAACGACCTCACGCGAAAAACAAACAGTCTCTCTGTCCCAAAAAATTTCAGAGTCGTCTTGGTATAAACACACAAAATAACGACTCTTTCTGACCCAAGCTAAGAGTAGTCAGGGTATATCATATTACCCTGACGATTTTTCATAACCTGGAAAAGTTGCAGGTTTGAGTTGTCATTTTTGGTGTCAATACATTGACGACTTTATAGATTCGTTGAGGTATACATCCCTCGACATTGACGACTCTTTCTCTGTGTTGTGACATATATCCAATCCATGAGAGAATTTAAGATAATCTTACCATCAACACAATCATCTTTGTTGCTTGAACCTTCCCAACATCATTTCCCCTACTTGAATTACTCATTTCTAAAATCCCTATTTCTTCCTCTAAAACCTCCTCTTCTTCTTCTCAACTCACAAAAAAAATAAAAAAAATTGATTCTAAAATCTGATTTTAATCTAACATAATCTAACCCCACTAATTAACTTAACTTGATCAAGTTTTAATACTAATCATTCAGGGGCATTTTAGCCATTTAAAAATATTTTGATTAAGGGGTGACTCAAATTAGGTTTTAATGATCTTTTTTGTCCTCTAGTGGGAGGCTCCTAATTATTTTTTGAGGCCCCAATTAAACTAGGATTAATAAAAGAATAGAACGAGCTATGGATGTTGTTTTTGGCAAATCTTACCACCCTGCACATCCACAAAGTGATACTTCCGTGCACAACTGCTTGTCTTACCACCACCTTTCAAAATCAAAAGTCGGTGCCGGTAGACTCCATATAGTTTATTTAGCACAAACCTATATTAAAGAAGATAAAATCATATCGGAAATCCTTTCAATAAATTAAATAAAAAGAAAAAAAGGTCAAACCAAACCAAAGAAAATAGAAGATATAATCAGTTTTTTTTTCTTTCTTATTCTTTTATTGGTAGAGCAACGTGCGTGATGACGTCTTGTAAAAGGAGAAGATATAGAAGGAGACACAAAGTAGATGGGAAGAAGAAAGGAGAAATCTTATTATCATGTGTGTGTGTTTACAAAGGTTTGGGACTCTATTTGTAGAGTTTACATACTTGGTGCCCAAGTAATGGGATCTCACTAAAGTGGGCATCTATCAAATAAACATCCGTTTATAACACATCCTACCCATTTTCAAATATTTTTCTTATTTTTAATTTACATCACGATGCATCCAGTTTCATCCTCGCCCTTTTTTAAGTTTAAGCCAGGATGAATCCAGTTTCATTCTTGCTATTTTTTTTGTGTCCGTTTCACCCATACTAAGTTTTACTCGTCCATTAGAACCATGTTTTAAAAATATTTGGACAAATGACCCATTTTCCGTTTTCTTTTTTTAGGTACAAGTCGATATCAAAAGTTATGTCTAACAGATTTTAGGAGAATTATGGATAAAGTCACTAATCAGAATCAAGGTGTTTTCGTGCACGGAAGATAAATTTCAAATGGGGCCTTAAAAGCATGATTGCTAAAGGAGGGTACCACCATTGCTCGAGCTGGTACAATCGAGATATTCAACCATGAGTATTATTTTGTTTTATATTGCATATGCCTGTAACAATCAAGATATTGTTTTATTATTTTGTTAAGTTAGATATGAAAACAGCTTCTAACAAGTGACATCTTGAACTAGGTATATTCTCTCACAGTTATGGGTTTTGGTTGGAAATGGAGTCAAGGGACTTTAACAAGGTAAGAGTGTTAGGCAGCACAGGTGAGGAGACCCATGCACCGCACAAGTATTCCTTTTGTGGAACTATTTTTGAAAACATGACTTAATCTAATATGTAATGTACAAAATCAGTGATGAGAGTTATTATTTTAAACATTCAAGTTCGGAATAAATTTCTTGGAGCAGTGAAATTCAGGTTTGGGAGTTAATACTAAAATCTCTCTCCAGATAAATTATAGAAGAATATTGGTGGGTGAATCATTTTCAATACTTGCATGTACGTTTGCCAAAACTTTGAAGGTGGGGGGTAAAAATGAAATTCAATGCCAACTGACTGATAGTGATAAGGCTATGGAACTGTTTTTTACATGCTTTTGCTTGACCACTAGTTGTGTAGTGGTTGGATTTTCAGTTTTTATGGTTGATACTTCTTTTATTTTTGTCGTGGCTTTAGTTACGCAATTTGGCGCCCAACCAAAGGATCAAAGTCAAAACAGCATACTTATAGCTGGAAAGAAAATATATGAATCCTTTCTAATCAAGTAATGCTGAGAATGTGGGTTAGTTTATTCGTTAAATAAAAAACTCGGTCGACCACGGATTTTTACTCATTTCTTGCTGGGAATTGGGAAATGATCAACTGTAACGTCTTGAACAAGTACAAGCTTTCCTCGACCACCATAATCCTCTGTCAGCGCATCCTCCCCAACTTGGTAAACGAAATCTTTACGCTGTTCCTCATTGCAAACAATAACAATCTGCAATTAATAGTCACATAATCAACACAACTAATTAGGTATTAGGTGAATGTTTATTCGTAATTGTTTGGCGCTCTCCTTAGCCAACTACTAGGAAAAGAAAACACACACTGCCAGCTTGGCTTTCTATCATTTGGGAGGGTGGTAATTTTTAAAATCGTTTCGTTTACTTGGGAATAAAATGGATCTTGATAGTTGCAAAAGATACACATACCTTTTCTTGAGTAGCTTTCTCCAAGAAGTAAGAAATCATCTTCCAAACACGTACAAAGAACCATGGCATATTTAACAAGTATGCTTTTGCTAGTCTTTCTGGATAATATGCCTGCATCGTATGGCATTTCATCAATAAAACCTTGAGAGCCTTTTGTGCTCATGTTGGAACCATTAGTACCATTTTTTTTGGTTGATATCAAGTTAGCTATGTATGTAAATGGAGGAGTAATTTACGAGTAGGTTTAAATGTAACAACGCCTACCTGTAAAAATTGAAAGCCAATAATAAAGCCACGAGCATCGACGTTCTTGTAACTTATTTTCTCCAAGTCCAAAATTGAGATCAGCTTCTCATTTCCTATTTCTTTTCCATCCTTAAAGAACTAAACCATGAACATATAGAAATTAGGAAGAAAAAAAAAATACTACCTCCGTTTATATAGATTTATTTTTTTAAAAAACGGAGGGAGTAACCTGCAAATTTCGACCAGAACTATTTGGTTTGATCGTGCGTACCTGGCAATAGTTTTATCTAAAAGATGCACTACAAACTCTGCAAGGTTAAAACTCATGTGAATGCAGTAAGAAAGAGTTTAAGTAATTGCACAAAATACGCTTGAGAATTTGAAATCCCATTTCTAACAAAGGATTTGCTTCTATCCAAAACAATATATGTCAATCAATAATTTGAAAGAGGGAGGGAAAAAGAAGTACTTTTAAATTGAAGTTGATCCTTGGAGGGAAAATGTTTGCTAGCTTTGCACATCAAGACTGGGTGTTGACCAATTGCAGACAGACCTTGCAAATACATCTTTTCATCACCCAATTCATCTGGTACTTCACTGTCGGGTATGAAACCTAATGGCACAAATTCATCCCTCCATCTTGTCCATTCATCAAACATCTTTGTTGCTTTTCCGATATCTATTGATCTTGCTATCAAGAATCTTAATAGTGTAGCATCATTATAATTCTGTCATTTCCCAAGAAAATAAATAAAAATGAATTAATAGCAACAATTTTTAAGGAACAAAAAACTGGGCTAACTATGTACACTTAGTTGCACCCATACCTGAGTTGAGATTCCTAATTTTTCAAGTGATTTCCTCATCTGGGTTATTGCCGTCTCATGGTTCTTCTCCATTGCTGAGGATTTTTATGAAATCATGTTTCTCTCTCATCCATTCTCTCCTCCATTCTCCAGAACCTTAGCATTCTTCATCCCTGTTAGTGATTAGTCCCCTTAGATCCCAGTTAGTGATTAGTCCCCTTAGATCCCTTAGCTTTGAAGCCTTAGACTCTTTAGATCCTGTAGAAACCATGTCCTCAGAACATTGTTACATCAAAATTGATAGGAAATATTTTAGGGTAACCTGTAGCCAATCCATTCCAGCCTCCCCCATTACTCTTACAGAGTTCCATTCTAATGGAAAACTGATAGGTTACTTCACCAATAAACTAGCCATTGATTTGCAGAAGTTATTCTTTGAAGCAACAAAAAATGGAGACCTGGGAAGAAAAGTCTGGAAACATGAAGATAATCAAAAATGGTTCAGCGCATTGAAACTCTCTAATGCTCATGGATATTATCTCCAGATTTTCTTATCTAGGCCAAACCCTAAATCCTACCCTGTCTCTTTTTACATTCCATCCGGAGAACGATTTGAAGGTTGGTTTCAAATGGCTGCTGCAATGGAATCCATCATCAATTATTCATCATCTCTTTCAAAACATAAGCCACAGCCATTAACTACACATTTACATCCAACTCGGTTTGAGAATTTCACCAGATCAAACACTACTTATGCCCAATCTCTGTTCTCTCAGAATTTGAAACCTACCCAGACAAAACATCATCCCAAGCAAACTCTTTCACCATTTCCCTGTGATTGGAATGCTGCACCATTCTCTATCAAAACAAAAAACTCCAGATATGGAAAATTTATCCAAGTAGAACATAATCCTACAAACTTTGGAAAATAGGATAAGGCTTTCATCATCTCATCCTCTGTTAAGGTCAAATCATGGTCCAATATTGGGAAATTACTATCCATTGAGTTACATGTTTCGAATTCATTTGAGTTGTTTCCAATTAATTCCACACAGGCTATATTCTATGTCGATGAAAACTTCTACAGGGCGGATCTAGAGTTCAAGTTCACAGTAAACAATGTCCATTATTCTGTATTCCGATGGCATAACAAGATTTGGGGCAGTGCGGCTGTGCATCATTATGAATTCAACCTTGAAATTTTTGGAATACCATTTCATTATTGGTCTCTGGAACTTATTCATGCTATTGGTAAACTCTGTGGTGAGTTGCTTATGATCGATAAAAATACCCTTAAGCTTACCAATCTCCAGGCCATGCGTATGAAGATTAGAAATGTGAATGGCATCAATTCTATCCCACGAGTAATCAAGATCTTTACTGGAAATCAAATGTTTAATGCTCATATCGCAATTAACGGAAGGTCCTCCCATGCTGACTGTAGTTTCCTTATCATACCGTCTGAAAGTCAAGATTCATCCAACTGCATACCAGACTCACATGATTTACGGGATATTAACGGAGCCAAGAAAAGAAAGTTTCGCCAGAATTTCAATATTATATCGGATACATGCAGGAAATCTTCTCAGTCAATGGATTCTATTGCTAATACCACGGATATTAAATCTGGTATTCCTAGTACGGAAACTGCACAGCTCAGGTCAAGGAGGAAAAAGAGGACTAGGAAAGCACACCGAAAGAGGAAATCCAAGCTCAAACCCATGGCTCAAGTTTGGCAACAAGTTAACTATACTGATATGTTAACCCGTGTATCTGATATTTCCGTTAATGAAACAGAAGAAGGAACTGCACTGGCAGTTGATGTGGCTGCTGACATGGAAATAGAGGATGAAACAGAAGAGGAATCTGCACTGGCAGTTGATGTGTCTGCTAACATGGAATTAAAGGATGCATGTATTGCGGTAATCCATAATGCTTCTTTTAAACTTTCTGTCCCAGAAGTTTCTGTAGACGTTCAGTCTGCATAAAAGATTGATACATTATTAGTTTCGAGACAGCAGAAATCTCAAAGATACCCAAACACATACCTCAAATACATTATCAATAATCACTTTCAATACCCTAAACCTACATCTCTTCACCTTCAACCAACTATCAGTCAAAGCCCTTCAAATATAGGACCAAACAGACACACTTACAATAACCCACAGACAGCGGTTTTGTTACCAAATAATAAGCAGAAATTGCTTCACACCGCGATACCATCCTGGTTAACAACTGAAGTCAATCGTCTATTTGCGCTGGGTGTTACACTTGGTATTGGATTCCCATCACTGGAAAATCATACAAGGAAGTACCTATTCTCTAAGGTATCAAAATCAGGCCCTGTACTGAAACCAATTCCCTCCCTGCCAACAAAGAAGCAAATACATAAAGATTTTGCTGTTCAAACCTTTATCAGCATTGATGGTGTAGACATTCTACCTGTGCATGAAGAACGGAAAATATCTTTACCCCTATTGGGTCTGGAGAACTCTTTTTTATCATCTAGTGAATACCCACCGGGCTTTGAGCCGGCAGCAGCAGATAACTCAGCAGCAGTAGCAGACATCTCAGCCGCAGAAGAAACCTCAGCAGCAGCAGACATCACAGATGATGATTGTTCTGGTATTCATTTAGTGAATGACTCACAACAGGTGATACCAAGGAAGTTGCGGAATGAACTAAAAAGACTTGGTATGACTATTGAGGTGGTTTCTTCTCCTACCTCTAGAACCAAGCGGGCAGTAACATCAAGGGGTAAATTCTGTTTCAAATGAATCTCAAAATACTTACTTGGAATGTCAGAGGTTTAAATTCAAGAAGTAGGCGTATGGTGGTTCACAAAATGTTGCAGTTGATTAGAGCTCCTATCATTATACTTCAGGAGACCAAAATGACGCAGTGCTCATCTTGGGACATTAAGCAAATTTGTGGTTTCAAGAATGTGGGTTAGACTCTTCAACAATCTATAGGAAGTTCAGGTGGCATGTTAATTCTTTGGGATAAGGATTTCGTGGATGTCACTGATTCACTTGTGGGCGAGTATACGCTTTCAATCCTCTGTTCTTATAAGAGTGATAATTTCCAGTGGGTGCTTACAAATGTTTATGGGCCAAACAACTCAGTGGAAAGGAGTGAATTTTGGCTAGAACTCGATAATGTTTGTAGTTACTGGATTAATCTTCCATGGTGCATTGGGGGAGACTTCAACACAATTGCTAAGTGTGATGAAAAAAAGAATTGTAAGAAGATTTCCAGAAGTATGAGGAAGTTCAACAAATTTATTATTGAACATGACCTCATTGACCTACCCCTGAAGGGTGCCAGATACACTTGGTCGAATGGTCAATCAAACCCGGTTATGTGCAGATTAGATAGGTTTCTTATTTCCCCATCTTTTGAACAAAACTATCCTTTTGTCACCCAATTAGCCAAATCCAGACCTACTTCTGATCACATCCCCCTCCTTCTAGACATCTCTGATCCCTCTTGGGGACCTAGTCCTTTTAGGTTTGATGTTATGTGGTTCAAGGAGAATGGTTTCTTACAATTACTACAAGATTGGTGGTCATCTTTTTGTTTTGCAGGTACACCTAGTACTGTGCTTTGGTTAAAGCTAAAGGCACTGAAATAAAAGCTAAAAGTATGGAACAAGGAAGTTTTTGGTCACACCAGCACCAAGTTAAAGACTATTCTCTCGGATATTCAATCTCTAGATATGCTAGCCGAAGACAATATCCTAACTGAAGAAGAACGGAATGTGCATCTACAAAATAAAGCTGAATTCGAAAGGATTTCTAAAATGGAGGAAACATCATGGAAAATCAAATCAAAGACCAAATGGCTTCAAGAGGGAGATCGTAATACTTATTTCTTCATCAGTAATGCCTCTGCTAGACGTAGATACAACAGAATTAGGCAACTATACATCGGTAATGTTCTTGTGTCTGACAGGAAGTTGCTACAAGATCATATAGTGGGATTCTACAAAACACTGTTCACTGAAGAAGAAGTCATAAGGCCTGTTTTAGAAGGGATTCATTTTGATTCAATCACGGCTACAGAGGCTTTTATCTTAGACGCTGATTTTAATGAAGAAGAGGTCACTCATGCCATCATGGCCTTAGGAAATGATAAAGCCCCGGGTCCAGATGGTTTTCCTATACTCTTCTTCCAAAAGTGCTGGCATTTCATCAAAGAGGATATCATGGCTACTGTGAATGAATTTTGCACAACAGGTAATATTAATTCTAAGCACAATTCTACTTTCATTACTCTGGTGCCAAAAAAAGACCACATTGAGACAATCAAGGATTGTAGACCTATATGCCTCCTTACCAGTATATACAAGATCATTTCAAAAGTTCTAGCCATGAGGCTCAAACTTGTCTTAGATAAGCTCATCTCCCCAACGCAATGTGCATATATTGAAGGAAGACAAATTATTGATGGTACCTTAATAGCCAACGAGTTGGTAGATTCTAGGCTAAAGTCTGGAAATGCAGGGATTGTGTGCAAAATTGATCTTGAAAAGGCATTTGATAGAATAAATTGGAAATATCTAGAATTTGTGCTTATTCAGATGGGGTTTAGCAGGAAGTGGCGCAACTGGTTGAGGTTTTGTTATTCTACTTCGTCATTCTCAGTTCTAATTAATGGTTCCTCTTTCGGTTATTTTACTAGTACAAGGGGCGTTAGACAGGGATGCCCTGTTTCTCCTCTATTGTTCAACATTGCGATGGAGGGTTTTTCCAGATACATAGACAGAGCAGCCAATCAGAATCTTTTTAGTGGTTTCTCAGTTACACCTGCAAGTATCTTAATCAATCACCTTCATTATGCCGATGATACGATATTCTTTATTGATAATAACAAAGAGGAGTTACATAACCTGTTTTCAGCTTTACAATGTTTTGAGTACATTGCAGGTTTAAACGTAAACACTTCTAAAACAAGGCTTATCTCTGTTGGGGAAGTATCAAACTTATCCTTGTGGGCTGAGGAATTTGGTTGTGCAATAGATTGTTTACCTTTTCAGTATTTGGGAATGCCGCTAGGTGCTAGGTCCGGTTCGAAAAGAATTTGGGACCCAATTATAGAGAGGTTTGATGCTAGATTATCCGTCTGGAGACGTATTTCTTTATCAAAGGGAGGTAAGCTTGTTCTTCTTAAATGCATTTTACCTCTCTCCCCACGTATTATTTCTCGTTGTTCAAAGCCCCCATTTCAGTTATTAAAATCCTAGAGAAGAAGATGCGCAACTTCTTATGGGAATACAAAGAGGGTGTTAAGACTTCTCACCTGGTTAACTGGGATTTGGTTTGTGCAACTAAGGAAAGAGGTGGCCTAGGTGTTTGCAATCTTCGATTAATGAATTTATCTTTACTTGCAAAATGGTGTTGGAGGTTTGGTGTTGAAAAGAACAATCTTTGGTACAAGATAATAGTTGATAAATATGGATCTGAGTACTCATATTGGTCCCCTGGAAAGATCACCCAGACCTATGGTGTCTCTTGTTGGCGAGCCATTGCGGAAACTGCTGATCTTGTGAGTATGAATTCTACTTTATATTTACATTCTGGGAGCTTAATTTCTTTTTGGAATGACATTTGGTGTGGGGATTCGTCATTTGCAAAAACTTATTCTAACATCTTTAAGCTTTCCCGGGATAAAAATATTACTGTGGATGCCATGATATCTTTAGAAGGTGGATGGAAGTTTGATTTCAGGCGAGACCTTACAAATTCAGAGGTGCAAGAACTCGCTACTCTTCTTACTGTAATAGGGGATAGCCCACCAGTTCGGGATGGTCTTCTTGATACACGTAGATGGAAACTTCATTCCACAGGAGTTTTTACTGTCAAATCCCTTTATGCTAAGTTAATGGAAGAAGTTGGAGTTGATCATTTTCCTCACTTGTTCGTCTGGAAACCAGCAATTCCACCTAAGGTTAATATATTAATGTGGTGCTTGATTCACGGACGACTGAATACAATTGACATCTTGCAACATAAAGGTATGGATCTTTATAATTCCTGTGTTCTGTGTGGCATTGGTGTTGAAACACAGGAACATCTTTTCTTACATTGTAAGATTGCTTACAAGATTTGGTCGAGTATTCTGCCTATTACAGGTTGGGTATGGGTTTTACCTGGTTCCATGAGAACCTTGGCAGACAGTTGGCATTATGGATACTTTTCTCAGTCAAAGAATTATATATGGGGTTTGATACCAGCTGCGATTGTCCATACCATTTGGAATGAAAGAAACTGTAGACGATTTGAGGAACAATATCTCTACAAAACGGATGATGATTTAATTTTGTCTGTAAAATCCTTAGTTCTAGCTTGGGCAGTAGCAGCAGGTCGCCTAGAATCTTCTCAATTTCAAATTTTGCGTACCTGGGATTCTATCTTCTTGTAATTTGATTATTGTTCTTTTACTTTCTTCAATCTACCTCTGGTAGAACCCCTTGTACATTCTTTTATCTCAATATATCTTCTCTTTCGATCAAAAAAAAAAAGTTGGAAGAGAAGAAGAAGAAATATATTGGCGATTTGTCGTCGATATGAGCCACTTATTACACTGGATAGAGAATTATTGTTTTTGGTGGGTCTTAGGATACCAACAGATAATCTAAGTGAATATTTCAACTCTTTCATTAAAGCATCATTTGTTGCTGATTCCTTGTAACTTAACAACAAAAATAATAACGTTGAAACAAATAATAATATTGAAACAACAAAGACATGCACCACCATTGCAATTGATAAGTTTTTTAAGTTAGATGATTTTTCCAATACATTATCAAGGGCCAGGGAGGGAATTGCAGCTGGCAGTTCTTGATTCTTATCTTATACAGATTTTACAGATTTATTAACCTTTTGTTTGATAGTTGTTGCTGATGTTGGTGGTATAAAGACTCGATCTCACACATCTTATACGTGGTCGCACGTCATCACAAGTTAAACAACCACTCAGGTGGTGGGAACCTGGTTATTATTTATTCAGCCTGTTGAATTTAAGTACAAAAGTCTGTAGAATTTTGTTTATTGCTTTCCCAAAATCATGTATTACTGTTTGAGATAATGTTTTCTATTACGATGAATGCACATGTTTTGCATCCTAATCTAGAAAAGATGAGACCGAAAGAGTTGAAGGAAGGATGGTAACCGACCATTTGGATACAAATCTGCTTCTGGCTTCTGACTTCTGACTTCTGTTTTTCTAGAAGTCGAAGTTAGAAACAGAAGTCAGAAATAAAACTATTTTGTTTCACAAAAAGTTAGTCAATTTTTCGACTTTTAGAAGTCGTTTTGAAATTTAACACCCAAACTGACTTCTGACATTTTGATTTCTAAAAGTCGAAAAACTATTTTTATGTGTTATCCAAACAGGCTACAAGGGAACTCCCGAGAAAGTAGCTGCAAATTTCACATGTGCAGTATTTATTTACCTCATGTTATTGCTCAAAGATGCTAGGAAAATTTCTCATATATTTTGTTTTTGAATCATGTGTGCAGACTGCAGACATAAACTTTACATAAATTTTGCGTGTTCAGCATGTCCTATAAATGTGGCTCCTCTTTTCATCAGTTCGCGGACATAAACTGGACAAATGTTTTGGTTTGTTTGGACCAATATAACGATAAGAGTTCTTACTTTAGAATTTTAAATTCATTCAAAATCAATCCGTAGAGTGGTTTTCCACACCTACCGGAAAACAATCGCATTATGTTTTCACGGAACTGTTTTGGAGGCATGACTTGATAAGTGAAGTCTAGATTTTTAAAGTAATAGTTAAATCTCAAATGGAAATGAATGCCAACTGATAAACTACAAAGCTGCTTGTAAATAATAGCAACATACTTACTGAGTGACGCTTCTCTTAAACTTCATTACAACCTGTTCCACTCGGTCACTGCTAGCTGTCACTACTAGTGACGTGTTGCTTTCTTATTGGCTAGACCTGATTGGTCATTAACTGTGTGCGACCGTTATCTGTATTAATATTTGTTTTCTCTTCTTATTTCTTTAAGCAAGCCAATTACTTTGAGTAATTTCAGATACCATTAATCAGTTCTTCATAAACTTGTAATTCATTCTATTGAATAATACAATTATGGTATCAAGAGCACCAGAGATCCTCACTTCCGCTCAATATCTATGATCTTTTTTTCTTTTTGTTTTTCTTTACCAAATCTTGTTGATGTCTTTCTTTTTCTAATCTTCATTCTTCTTCATCAATGGCTTTGAATCTTTGTGAATCACAAATCTCTCACATTCCTCTCAATCAGATCACCAGTATCATCAACTTTAAACTCAAGGATGACAACTTTATCACATGGAAGAATCTCATATTACCTTTGTTGAAGAGATACAAATTTCTTGGTTTCATTGATGGTTCAATTCGTTGTCCTCCTATATATATATATCATTCAAGATGATCTAGCACAAGGAAACATATATGCAAACTATACTGCTTGGATCGATGATGACAATATCCTAATTTTATGGCTTCAATCAACAGTTTCAGATGTTGTTATTCCATACGTAGTTGGTGCTGATTCATCAAGAGAACTTTGGCTCAGTATTGATTCCAGGTTTGCAAGAACTTCAACCACTCATCCTATTCAATTATGCACAAAATTGCAATCGTTGAAGCTTGGATCTGGAACTATCACTCAATTCTTAGGAGAAATCAAGAAAACATCAGATCAACTTTCCGCTGCAGGATCTGTTGTTTCTGATGATGAATTAGTTGTTTTGATTTTGAATGGAATTGGGAATGATTACAATGCTTTTAGTACTTCGATTCGTGTACGCAATCCACCAATGTCATTTGATGAACTTCACAACTTATTGCTCAGTGAAGAAATTGTTGTCAATGAAAGATCCAAATCTCTCTTAATTGAAGCAAATAGTAAAGCTTTTGCAGCTTTTCAGTCTCAACAAGCTTTCTTAGCTCAGCAGAAATCCACTCCTTATTCTTCATCTTACAGGAATCGTGGTAGAGGTAATCATGCTTATAATCCTTCATTTAGAAGCAATTTTCAGTTACTTGCTAGAGCATCTACTTCAAATACCTTCTCATTTCATTCTCAACCACCACCACCAAATCCTACACCACCACCAAATACTTTTTCACCAAATGTAGCTACTGGTTTAGACAATGTCATTTGTCATATTTTCAATAAAGGAGGTCATACAGCTTTTTTTCTTGTAGACACAAACTTAATTTTGTCTATCTAAATATCAATACTCCACAAAATTTGAGTGTTATGTTATCTATAGCTAACATTCTAGGAGTGAATCCCTGGTATGTTGATACTGAAGCAAAAAACCACATCACATCTTATGGTTCTGAACTAAAATTTGCTTCTACTTATGATGGTGATGAACTCACTCAAACAGCTAATGGTGAAGGTATGAGAATAACTAATACTGTTTTTAATTTAAAGTCTACTCCTAATCGTACATTTAAGCTATCAAATTTTCTTCTGGTGCCACAAGCCTCTCAAAACTTGTTATTTGTTCACAAGTTTACCTCGGATAATAACTGCTCAATTACATTTGACCCTAATGGTTTCAATGTGAAAGACTTATCAACTAGGAAGATAATTTTACAAGACCCTCATCATAATGGTCTTTATCCTCTACATTTTCTGCATGAATTCTCTAATAAATCTCTTGTTGGTGTGACATCTACAACCTCCACTGATATCTGGCACAGAAGATTTGGACATCCTTCTTTTCAAACATTGCAGCATATTTGTAGGACTTCATCTCTTCCTAATGTAATGCAAACTCCTTTGTTTTTTCATGAATATAGTATTGGTAGAAGTCACAAGTTACCTTTTGCAGAGTTTTGTCATTGTAGAACAAAGCCTCTGGAGCTTTTACACTTAGATATGTGGGGTCTTAGTCCTGTAAAATCCAACTCATGATATAGATATTATGTGAACATCATAGATGACTTCTCCAAATACTGTTGGATTTTCCCTTTATATGAAAAGTCAGATTTTAAGCAAATCTTTCTTCTATCCAAAGCTAAAGTTGAAAATATTATTAATGTTCATATTGGGCCTATAAGAACAGACGGTGGAGGAGATTTCTTACATAAAGATTTATCAGCTTTTCTTATCAGTAGTGGCATTGTTCGTAAAATCTTTTGTGCACATACACCTGAACAGAATGGTGTTGCAGAGTCTAAGCACAGACATTTAGTAGATGTTGGGAGAACATTCGTGCTTCAATCTGGTTTATCAAACTCATTTTGGATAGAGTATTTTCATACTGCTAATTTCACTTTCAATAGATTACCTACTAGAGCAATTGGTAATAAGACTCCACATGAACTTCATTTTCATCATAAGCCAGATTATACATTTATCAAATCTTTTAGTTGCTTATGCTACCCTTGGATTAGACCTTATTCTTCCTCTAAACTTGATCCTAGAAGTACTGCTTGCATTTTTATTGGTTATAGTCAACAACACAAAGGTTATAGATGTCTAGATACTACTTCATGGAGGGTTTATGTGTGAAGACATGTGATTTTTCAAGAGACTATTTTTCCACTGAAGACTACTGCAGTACCTTCTTCTTTATCAAGTGATCATTCAGATGAACTCAATACTTTTATATCCCCATCACCAGTTCATATTTCTACTACTGGTATTGTTCTTGACATATCATTAAGCCATAATTTACAGGGAAAAAATGATCTTTTGGATTCCACCAATGCTACTACTTCTCAACATTGTACTTCTCAGAGTGGTCTTCCTGATATTTCAGTTCCCTTTTCTACTGGTTCTATTGCTCAGCAATCTCCAGTACCAATCACATTTGATACTCACCAGATGATTACTAAGAGGAAAAATGGAGTGTTTAAACCAAAGTTTATTTTACAAAATGTTAGAGCATTGCTCGGTCGAACTCGCATGCGTTGCTATCTCAAGCATGTTTGTCAATGTTAGTGATCAAAACTATAAGTCTTTATTTCTAGCCTACATAGCTAAAGGTCTCGGACTAGGATAGAAAGTGTAGTTGAGCTCAAGAACTCCATGGCAATTATAATACAAGACGAAGGACTACTCAAGGAACTGGTGGATCTTCATTGACTAAAAGGTATGTGGAGACTTGAACTTATCTGTCAATCAAAAGTCTATCTATTCTATCTCCTACTCTTGAGGCGAAAGTCGTTTTGATATATAGATTTTCATTATGCATATTTGCTATTTCGAGACGAGTTTATCTCGCCTATCTATTTCTCGAAATACGTGTTGGTAAGCTTTCGCTTTAGCCGAATTCATCTTTACCTAGTGACGAAAGTCATGTTATATTTCAATCACTTTGAAAATTGTTCTAACGAAAAATTTTCTGTGAATAACGACTATATCCATCCTCTGAGAATGTTTCAATGATTGAAATGAGAGTTTAGATTACATAAACATTGGTAGGATATACGCATTGTTGTGGAAACACATATATGTATAAGTCCTTATTCCTTGAACCAAAGTTTGCGAACTTTGTTGATCAAGAGAAATGGAAGTGGCGTGAGCCAAGTCCGCGAACTGGCGGAAGTTCTCGACCCGAGAATTTCTGCTGGAGTTTGTGAACTCCTTCCATGAGCTTAAGTCCGCGAACCCAGTCCGCGAACTTGAGCAAGTTATATCTAAAACCGGTTTTTCTTGAACTCATGTTTATTTAAACTAAGGAATGCTTTTGAAAACCGTGGTTATAAAGTTCATGAACCGATTCAAGTGAATCAAACCATTTTTGCTTCGATTGTGTCTTGTGTAGTTACATAAGATCTAAGCAATTGAACAACTCTCTAACTAGTTCATTTGAGTCATTTGAACTAGTTATGGTGAAGAATAATATGGTTGATATGAAAGTAATCATATGGCTAACCATTTGGTTAACAATTGTTGAACCAACAAATGTTAATGTTTGGGAACGGTTCGTAAACCCAAAATTGGACATTTCATTTGTGTGTAACAAGCTAAGTTTTCGATTCAACGATTGAGAAATATTCGCTTGAATCTAATCATGTTTTCATCTAACGGTGAATATTGAATGCTTTGTTACCAAGCTAACATTGATTGCAAACCCTGATTTGAAAAACTATATAAGGGAGAACTCTAACAACTGGGAAACCTAATCTCCACACCTTACATGTGATACTAGTTGCATAGCTAGAGTCGATTCTCCTTTAACCTTTGGTTTCTTCTTCTAAACCAGGTTAACGACTTAAAGACTTCATGGGATTGTGAACCCAGACCGATACTACTTTTCTTGTAGTTGTGTGATCTGATCTTGTTGTTTCTATCGTACGAGTACAATTGAAGTAATTGGCTTGAGATTTTATATCTCCGATAGACAAGATAGAAAAGTAATCACAAACACTTTGTCTCATCGTTTGTGATTCCATAATATATTTTTTCGATGCGCCGATTAAGATTATTGTGAGGTGATCAATAATACTAGGATGTTCTTCGGGAATATAAGACCGGTTTATTGATTGGTTCCTGTTCACCTTGATTTATCAAAAGACGGAACAAAACTCGTAGGTATATTCGTGGGAGACGGATTTATCTATTGTCGTAGACTTTTCTGTGTGATAAAGATTTGTTTATTGAAGTCTCCGACTTTGGGTCATAACAACTCTTAGTTGCGGGTGAGATCAGCTAAGGGAATCAAGTATGTAGCATCCTGCTGGGATCAGAGGCGTAGGAGCATAACTGTACCTTGGATCAATGTGAGATTGATTTGGGTTCAACTACAATCCAGACCGAAGTTAATTTGGAGTTGGCTAGTGTCTGTAGCGGCTTAATACAGTGTGTGTTCAATCTGGACTAGGTCCCTGGGTTTTTCTGCATTTGCGGTTTCCTCGTTAACAAAATTTTGGTGTCTGTGTTATTTCTTTTCCACATTATATTTATTTATATAATTGAAATATCACAGGTTGTGCGTTGTTCAATCAATTAGAATATCCGACCTTTTGGTTGTTGATTTAAATTGATTGACACTTGGATATTGGTCTTTGGTACCATCAAAGTTATTTTTCCAGTATTTGATAAAGACTCGCAGATTTCTATTTGCTTGAGTATATATCAAATCGAGAGATTGAGATATAAACTCTTTGATATACTTTTTATCTAGATTGAGTCTGACTGTCTAATTAATTCTCTAGAAAGTATATTGGAGTTTTTCCATACAGATTGCTAAGAGAAATATTGGGTGTGGTTGTTGTACCCCCGCTTTTTCACAAAACATGCACTATCTGCTGCAATGACATACAATATTTCTCCTACTGCACCAACTTGCTTTACTCAAGCTAAGAAGAGTCCAGTTTGGCAATAGTCCATGAAAGAAGAACATACTTCTCTCAAATATGCAGGTACATTCTCTCTTGTTCCTCCATATCCTTCCCAAAACTTGGTTGGTTGTAAATGGGTTTACAAAATTAAACAAAATCCAGATGGCACCATTTCTAGATTTAAGTCCAGACTAGTTTCTAAAGGATTTCATCAAAAAGAGGGACTTGATTATACAGAGACTTTCGGTCATGTAGTTAAACCAACAACTATAAGACTTGTATTTGCTCTTGCAGTTCACTTTGGTTAGTTTATTTCTCAAGCTGATATCAGTAATACCTTCTTACGTGATGATTTATCTAAAGATGTCTATATCACTCAGCCGCCTGGCTTTGTTGATGGCAACTAAAACAGACTATGTTTGTAATCTACATAAGTCCTTATATGGTTTAAAACAAGCACCAAGGGCTTGGTACCAAAAGCTGATAGATGTCTTACTTTCATTTGGTTTTCAAGATTCAACAACAGATACTTCTCTCTTTGTTCAGAAAATAGGTTCATGACTGACAATTATTTTGGTTTATGTTGACGATATTCTGATCACTGGGAGCTCCAAAGCATATTTCTCTTCTTTGATTTCTTCACTTGGTGACCACTTTCCTTTCAAATATTTGGGTGCAGTCCATTATTTCCTTGGCTTTGAAGTTAAGAGAAACTCAAATGGACTTTTTTTTTTGTCTCAAACAAAATATGCTCTTGACTTATTGGATAAATTTGATATGTCTGGTGCCAAACCTTATAATTCTCCAATTCCTGTCAGCTGTAAACTCACTGCTACATCATGAACTCTCTTATTAGGTCTTTAGTTGGTGAATTACAGTATTTAACATGGACAAGACCAGAGATTAGTTATGCTTTCAATCAAGTATGTCAACATACACAACAACCAACTACTGATCATTTCATAGATGCTAAAAAGGATTCTCAGTTATTTTCAAAGGCTTCTTGCTGTTCATGGATTTAGTGATGCTGACTGGGCTAGAGATCCAGATACAAGAAGAAGTACTTGTGGTTTCTGCATCTTTTTTTGGCTCTAGTCCTATTTCATGGCCTAGTAAGAAACAAAATACAGTGGCCAGATCATCTACTGAAGCTGAATATAGGAGTTTAACTCATTGCAGCAGAGTTGTCTTGGGTTTGCCAGTTGCTTAAAGACCTGCACATCTTCATCCCTATGGCTCCTACTCTACATTGTGACAATTTAAGTGCCATCTCCTATTCTTCCAATCATGTTTTTCACAGTCGCATGAAACATATGACTGTTGAATTTCACTTTGTGAGGGAATTAGTTCAGGATAAAGATTTGCAAGTCTCTTATATTTGCACTCTTGATCAGCTAGATGATATTTTCACTAAGGGTTTGTTTGCACCAAGATTTGGTTATCTGCGAGACAAGTTCCAGGTGCTCTCTTCATCTCACTACACCTTGAGGGGGGCTAATAGCAACACACTTACTGAGTGACACTTCTCTTACACTCCATTACAGCCTGTTCCACTCAGTCATTGCTAGCTGTCACTACTAGTGACATGTTGCTCTCTTATTGGCTTAGTTAGATCTAGACCTGATTGGTCATTAACTGTGTGCAACAGTTATCTGTATTAATATCTGTTTTCTCTTCTTGTTTCTTTAAGCAAGACAATTACTTTGAGTAACTGCAAACACCATCAGTCTGTTCTTCATGAACTTGTAATTCATTCCATTGAATAATATAACTAGTAAATAGTGGAAAGTAAAAAGAATCGACCATTTAAATTTGTGCTTCGTATCATTTTCTTGACCGTTAATTGTATAATGGTTAGATTTTCACATTTTGGGGTTGATCATTAATATTTATTGGTTTTATACGATCTGTGATTATGTGAATTAAACGATCAATTAAAGTAGCATATATTAAAGCTAGCAGCATTATCATTTTCCCGAACGGTTTATAAGATCAAAGTTGGTAACCAACTATGCATTTTCAAATCATTAACAACTAACAACTTCACCAAATCTGATTATATAAATGTTCGATATTATTGACAATTTTCGATATTATTGAAAAGTAGAAGCGATTGATGCTCGTAGACATCGAAGGAGACTTCAGAGAAGAGGAACATGGAAGCCATCATGGGGGAAGACTCGAAGTACGACTGAGAGCGATAGTGAAGATGAGGAGAAGAAGGACTATTATGAGGAGGGGAAGGAGGAAAGCAATGACGATTCACATAAGAGAAGGAAGAGGGCAAGAAAAATAAAGAAGGAGAAGAAGAAAAGACAAGAATATGAAGATGCAATGTATGAACGTTATCTTGCAGAGAAGACACACACTCCCCGAAAGTTTTCTCGGACCATGTCAGAACCGCTAAATGTCGACTCTGACGGAGAGGAAATTCAAGGGATGGATATTGATGGAAATTTTGTGTTCTCTGGTCCAATGGTGCTTTGCAGTGATGGTGAAGATAATGTTGAGGATGAAGAATATGAGGATGAAGATCTCCAGGGGCCTTATACAACTTTGGATAGTGATGATGGTAAAGCTCCTTACTACATCTTTGATGAGTTGAACTATACCAGCGACAGTGAGGATGATTCTGAGTAATTATCCCTGAAATACTATCAATTTCCTTAGGACTAGAGTACTGAGAAGCTCTTGAACATCTTCGTAAAAATTTATAAAGAAATTGATGGTATTTAAAGTCACTGAAGAAGTGCCTGGAGAAAGGAGTTTCAACATCTAACATCAGGTGGTAAGATCTTTTATGGTGTTATTTTTTTGTGTGTTAGGATTTCTTATTTTGTGAAGCATGATATGATTTTGGGGTTCTAAAGGAAACAAATGATTGGAACGGGAAGCAGATTGAACTGTTGCAGTAGAAAGGGTAGTATGACTTTGCTTAGCAGTTAGGATTGCAAAATTACAACCTTGGTTTTTGGTTGTACAAAGGGGTTGTAATGAAACTGAAGGATTTTCGGATGTGTTAGATTTAATGTTTTGTTTATTTCTATTTCCTTGTGATGCAATTAATCTGGCGATGTTCTTGTAAAAACTTGAACTTTTCTTAATACTTGAATGGTGCCTGGTGTTGGTTTGTTGTTTATGAAGTATGTTCTCTATCTTTCTAATAACAGTCGAATGAGTAGTGTAAATGTGCAAGCAGGTGAAGATCATACTGAAGAATTTTAGGATTCCAATGACTGTTAGGTAAAGATAAGTGATTGATTTGAACACTGAATTGCAACTGCAGATTTTTTTCATACGTCACAGTGACGGAGCAGAGCTCGAGGAGAGATAAAAAAAACACTTGTATTTACCTCGTATTGTTGCTCAAAAATGCTAGGCATATTTTACATATATTTTTTTTTTGAATTATGTGTGGAGACATAAACTTTACATGTTCAGCACGTCCTACAAATAATGTGGCTCTTCTTTTCATCAGTTGGCGGATAATGTTTTGGTTTGTTTGGACCTATATACCGTTGAGAGCTCTTACTATAAAATTCTAAAATCATTCACAATCAAAAAAAAAAAAAAATCGGATTATCTTTTCACTGAACTGTTTTGGAGGCATGACTTGATAAGTGAAGTTCAGATTTTTAAAGCAACAGTTAAATCTCAAATGAAAATGAATGTTAAGTGATAAGCTACAAAGCTGATTGTAAAGTATACTGGAAGGTGAAAGTATAGACCATTTAAACTTGTGGTTCGTATCATTTTCTTGACCACTAATTGTACGGGGGTTAGATTTTCACATTTTAGGGTTGATCATTTAATTTTTAGTGGTTTTATACGATCTGTGAATTAAACGATCAATTTAAGTAGCATATACTAATGGTAGCAGCATTATCATTTTTCCGATCGGTTTATAAGATCAAAGTTGGTAACTAATTATGCATTTTCAAATCACTAACAACTTCACCAAATCTGATTATATAAATGTTCGATATTATTGACAATTTACACATGGTCTTGCTAGTAGGTGAATTACATAAACACTCATTTATAGCCGGATAAAAACAATATACTGTATAGCCTTTTCTTAATCACTATTTTGGCTCTCATCAGGTAGTTTTGAGAGCAAATGCGCGTTAACTATTGTCGATTAATGAAATAACTTGCTCGGGGAAATGATTAACTGTAACGTCTTGAATAGGTACAAGCTTTCCTCGACCACCATAATCCTCTGTCAACGTATCCTCCCCGATTTGGTTAGCAAAATCTTTACGTTGTTCCTCATTGCTCACTATAATGACCTGCATATAAGCATATTATCACATACACAACAAAACTTTATTTCCGAGTGTTTGCTAATGCTCTTAATTAATGCCTCCATAAGTTATGGATTTTCATCACATAGTGCTTATGTTGCAAAGATACACACATACCTTTTCTAGAGTAGCTTTCTCCAAGAAGTAAGAAATCATCTTCCAAACACGTACGAAGAACCATGGCATATTCAACATGTATATTTTGCTAGTCTTTCTGGATAGTATACCTGCATTGCAAGAAAGATTTCATCATTAAAACCTTGAGAGTCTTTTGTGCATTTTCGATTTAACAACTAACAATGTACCTGGAGAAACTGGAAGCCAATAATCAGGCCACGAGCATCAACATTCTTATAACTTATTTTCTCCAAGTCCAAAACTGCCATCAGCTTCTCATTTCCTATTTCTTTGCCATCCTTGAACGAACTAAGCCATGCACATATAGAAAACATGAGCTACAAAAACTTAATTCTAACACAAACACGAAAACAAAAATCGAAAAGATTTGATCATCCTTGTAAGGGACAAACTATTTGGTTAGATTGTGCGTACCTCGCAATAGTTTTATCTAAAAGATGCACTAAAAACTCTGCAAAGTTGAAAATTCATGTGAATGCGATAAGAGTATGATAACAACTAACAATGACATTCTTTGACTTGTAGTTGTACCTAAAACAAATGTACAGCAATAATATGAAAGAGTGAGAAAAAAAAGAAAGTACTCTTAAATTGAAGTTGATCCTTGGAAGGGAAATGTTTGTTAGCTTTGATCACCATGACCGGGTGTTGACCTATTATTGACAGACCTTGCAAATAAATCTTTTCATCACCCAATTCATCTGGTACTTCACTGTCCGGTATGAATCCTAATGGCACAAATTCATCTCTCCAACTTTTCCACTCAACAAACATCTTTGTTGCTTTTTCAATATCTAATGATCTTGCTATCAAGAACCTTAAAAGTGTAGCATCATTATAATTCTGCCATACCCAAAATTATAATATAAAATGAGTTTATGCATATGATTAAACTGCAAATTAACAAGATGTTAGTTGCAACCATACCTGAGTCGATAATCCGAGTTTCTCAAGTGATTTCCTCATCTGGGTTATTGCCATTTCATGATCCTTTTCCATTGCAGAGGAGAGAGTTGGAACTTGGAACAACAAGCTGAAGAAGAAAAATGCCGACTCTGTTGTTGATATGAGCCACTTATTATATAGAGAATTTTCTTTGGTGGGTCTTAATATGCCAAAAGTCTTCCGAAGTGAATATTTCAGCTCTTGCACTAGAGCATCATTTTAAAGATAATTCTTTGTACACAGTGCCCGAGAGATTTGGGAAACTTCTGCACATGCCATGAGTGGTGAGGCTCGAAAGTCAGAATAGGCTTCCAATGGCGTATAGAAATGTGCACTTACTTGCTAGCTGGTGGCAGATCTTGTATAGATATTTCTTAATTAATTAGTCTTTTGGTTAGTGTGGAAGTTAGTTAATAGACACTTTGTTTATTGAGCTTAGTGCTGGCACAAAAACATGTGTATTATATTTGAAATTAAGCAATTAAATCAGAGGGAGATCCCCTCGTGCTTCTATATTTACACTATCTCACAATTTAGATACTTTTTTTTCGTACAAAAACCATACGGTAGCGTTTTTGACGCTAATATTTCGGTGATATCTTTGTTTTATCACGATCTACATACCCACAAAAAATGATCAAATTCTGAAACGTATAGCTCTACCATCTAGCACTTTGAAAATCAACCGTCGAAAATCAATGAATTTTCCACGGTTAAAATTAAAATCGGTAGATGGTGAGGTTTAGAATTTCGGAATGAGCTCATTTTTTGTGGGTTTATAGAGATTTGTTAGACGAGCATATTCCAAAAATATTAGCTTCATATACTCTACCATTTATGTTTTATCGAGAAAAATATCTCCCAAAGTGTGAGATAATGTGAATATAGAAGTGTGAAGGGATCCTCCCTGGTTAAATCTTGGATCAATTTTTTTTATTACGAGATAACCGTGCGTGTACCTGCTTGAACATGGTATTTATGCACACACAGAAAAAAAAAATCACCCAAAACGCCGAGTGTTCTATAGTTTTATTTGGGACGGGAACCAAAATCTGTTGTTGCAACGCCATAATGCTGAAAATGTATAAACTAGATTATGAAAAAGTGTTCTCAACTACTAAAACCGGTATACAGTGATCAAGATGAGGAACTCATAGAACTGACTTTCCTGGTAGAATACCAGGGTGAGTACTAAAACCAATTGGTTTAGCCATACGAATGTCATTTACACCTTTGAGGATCAAGTCTAAGGTGTGTTGAAGCCTAACAAAGGAATTGTTATTCAACCTAGAGTTTCTCTTTTGCATGACAGACCCTTTTGAATCACAAAAGAGACATACTTTCTGATCACGAGATAGTACAGACTTAACATCATCGTTTGAAGATTTCTTCCTACCATGTGATGTCCAACATCCTTGATTAGTGGATATTCCAGGCACATCTTTTTCAATAGGAAGGGATTCCGGTTTTACTTCTGAAAATGGAAATTTCTCAGTTGCAATAGAAGTAGATGGTATAGAGGATTTTTTGGAACAATTGAATCGAGAGTTTATTCAGGCGATGTTCAATTTACAAGGCATCCTTTTTGAGACTTGCCTCAAGTAGGGTACGTGAAGACTGATCTTCAGCGTTTTTGGAATCACGGTCTCTTATTATACCAAGAAGAACATTGACACTGTTTTTCAACCGATTAAATCTAAAAGCTTGGATTCTAACAAGATTTAGAATCAGTTCACTCTCTTCAGCTGTATCTCTTTCATCAATGGAGGTAGACTCTTTTAAAAGGTAATCAGAGTAACCCAAGTCAGTGTCTGTCTGTCTCGTCCGAACACTAGGTTCTTCTATATTTGAGATTGACGAATCATTCTCTTTGATAGATACTGTCGAGACAGAGATTTTATTTCTTGTGATGCATTTGCAGGAGATATTACTGCCATCCATATAGTCAGATCGCTACAAACACAGACTTATAAGGTCTTTAAACGTGTTTGTGTGCTCTGATACCAATTGAAAAAACTGGGGTCTAACAACCACACCCAATATTTCGCTTAGCAATCTGTATGGACTAACTCCAATATACTTTTAAGAGAATCAACTAGATAGTCAGACTCAATCTTAATAAAAAGTACATGAAGGAGTTATATCTCACTTTCTCGATTCAATACTTACTCAAGCAAATAAAAATCTGCGAGTCTTATTGAATACAAGAGAAATCACTTGAACGGTACCAAAGACCAATGTTCAAGTATCAATCAACAACCAAAGGTTGGATTTACCAATTGATCGATTCAACACATAACCTGTGATATTTCAATTATATAAAAAAATATAATGCGGAAAAGAAATAACACAAACACCAGAAGTTTTGTTAACGAGGAAACCGCAAATGCAGAAAAACCCCAGGACCTAGTCTAGATTGAACACACACTGTATTAAGCCGCTACAGACACTAGACTACTACAAACTAACTTCGGTCTGGATTGTAGTTGAACCCCAATCAATCTCACATGGATCCAAGATACAGTTGTGCTCCTTATGTCTCTGATCCCAGCAGGATACGACGCACTTGATTCCCTTAGCTGATCTCACCCACAACTAAGAGTTGCTACGACCCAAAGTCGAAGACTTTAATAAACAAATCTATATCATAGATAGATCTGTCTCCCACAGAAATACCTACAAGTTTTGTTTCGTCTTTTGATAAATCAAGGTGAACATGAACCAATCGATAACCCAGACTTATATTCCCGAAAAATAGCATAGAATTATCAATCACCTCACAATAATCTAAATTGTATGATGGCGAAACTAGATATTGTGGAACCACAAACGATGAGACGAAGATGTTTGTGACTAATTTTTATCTTGCCTATCGGAGAAATTAATCTCAAGCCAATCTTACGATTGTACTCAAATACGATAGAAACAACAAGATCAGATCACACAACTACAGAGAAAATAGTTGGGTCAGGCTTCGCAGTCCCAATGAAGTCTTCAAGTTGTTGACCTACAGGGTCTCGATAGAAGCCTAAGGTTAAAGGAGAATCGACTCTAGCTTATACAACTAGTATCACACAGGAGGTGTGGGGATTAGGTTTCCCAGTTGCTAGAGTTCTCCTTTATATAGTCTTCAAATCAGGGTTTGCAATCAATGATACCTTGATAACAAAGCATTCAATATTCACCGTTAGATGAAAACCTGATTAGATTCAAGCTAATATCTTTCAACCGTTAGATCGAACTTAGCTTGTTATAAACATATGAAATGTAACTTCTTTTAGGTTTGAGTAACCGTACCTAAACGTGTACAAGTCGTTGGTTCAACGGTAGTTAACCATAGGTTAGCCATATGAGCACTTTCATATCAACCTTATTCTTCTTTACCACAACTAGTTCAAATAACTCAAAGGAACTAGTTAGAGAGTTGTTAAATTTCTTAAATCTCATAGAAGTATACAAGACACAATCGAAACAAAAATAATTTTGATTCACTCGAATCGATTCATGAACATTATAGCCACGACTTGCAAAGATTGCATTCCTTAAAATATAAATGTCTTAGTTCACGAATTAAACTGTTTTTAGAAAATAACCTACTTAAGTACACATACTGGTACGCGGACTTAAGTACCCGGAATAAGTTTGTTTTCAGTTCCCAAACTCCAGCAGAAATTCAGGGGATGTGAACTTCCGACAGTACGCGGACTTTAGTTCCGGTTATCCTGAGCAGCAAAGTACACATACTTTGGTTCAAGGATATTGGATTTACACACATATGAGTTGTCTCACAATGTTTATATCCAACTATGGTTATTTATTTTAAACTCCCATTTCAATCATTGAAACATTCTTAGAGAACGTTACATAGTTGTTTTTCACAAACTATTTTTCGTCAAAGTGATTTTCAAGTGATTGAAACTAATATGACTTTCGTCACTAGTAAAGATGAACTTGGCCAAAGCGAAAGCTTACCAACACATATTTCGAGAAATAGATAAGCGAGATAAACTCAGCTCGAAATAGTACATGTGTATAATCATAGTCTATATAGCAATATGACTTTTGTCTCAAGATAGGAGATAAAATAGACTTTTGAGTGATAGATGAGTTCAAGTCTCCACATACCTTTTTGTCGATGAAGTTCCACCAGTTCCTTGAATAGTTCTCCGTCTTTGCATGATGAACACCGTGGAGTCTTAAAGCTCAACTACACTTTCTATCCTACTACGAGACTTAGCTATTAGTAGACTAGAAATCAAGACTTATAGTTTTGGCAACTAAACTTGATAAACAAGCTTGAGATAGCAACACTTGCGAGTTCGACCGAGCAGTGCTCCAACACATAATTTATTCTCTTTGTTAGGATTTTTTCTTGGGGATTTTCATGTTAATGGATTTCAAAATTATTTGTTGCAATGTGAGAGGCCTTAATGATCTTTGCAGAAGAGATGTAGCTAAAAAGAAAGCAAGAGATTGGAAACCAATTATTCTTTTTCTACAGGAAACTAAAATTCAGCAATGCAGTGATTTGTTGGTCTGGCAAACTTTGGGGAACAAGAATGTGCAATGGCTTGATTGACCTTCAGTAGGAAACTCAGGAGGTATCCTTTGTTGTTGGGATGACTCTAAAATCATAGTTTTAGATTCTTTAATTGGTCACTATTCTATTACTATTTTATATCAAATGTGTGCCACAAAATTTGAATGGATTTTTACTGGGATTTATGCTCCTAATGACAATGATTCTGAAGAAAGGAAACTTTTTTGGAGAGAGCTAGAAGAAGTGAGATGTTATTGAAGTTTACCATGGGTAATTGGAGGTGATTTTAATGAAATAAGATTTTTACATGAAAGATCTTCTATGGGGGTAGCTACAGTGGGTATGAGGAGATTTAACAGATTCATTTCTAAGCATGCTTTGTTTGATTTACCTTTGGATGGAGAAACTTATAGTGGACCAACAATCAGTTTAACGGTATAAGAAGCAGAATTGATAGAATTATCATTTCAGCTACTTGGGAACAACAATTACCTAATGTTCTTCAACAAGCTCTTTCAATACCTTGTAGTGATCATAATCCCATTGCTCTTATTTGTGATGGTGTAAGGACAGGCCCTGGCCCATTCCGCTGTGAGTATTTCTGTTTTACTCATCCTAATTTCATTTCTTTCATCAATTCTTTTTGGATGTCTACTAATGTTTCAGGTGGAGCTGTTTTTACCTTTTGTAAGAAATTACAAATGTTAAAACCCATATTGAGATTATGCAGCAAGCAAGAATATGGAGACTTGGACAATAAGATGGAAGAATTAGAAGATACTTTTGTAACTCTGGATGCACTTGAAAATACAAATAATGGCAGAAGAGCAGTGAGATGAAATATTGAAAGCTAGACAAGATTTTTGCAAGTTATCTACCTTAAAAGCAGAAAAATGGAGAGCAAGGTCAAGGGTTGTCCATATGAAGAATCAGGATGATAACACAAGATACTTTCACAAATTAACAACTGATAGAAGAATAAGAAGTTACATTAGTGCCATTAAGATTAGAGGAGAGATGACTACAGATATTAAGGAGATTAAAGAAGGGATTGTATATTTTTTTCAGAATATATTTCAAACTCAAGCTTCAAGAATTATTTCAATAGATCTTATGGACTTCAAAACAATTTCTGAAGAGAAGAAACTCTGGCTAGAAAGGAATGTGACAGAAGAAGAATGCTTCGGGGCAAGAAAAAGCACCTGGACCAGATGGATTTCCAATTGGTTTCTATGTTCTTTGTTGGGAAATTTTTTAAAATGATTTTTTGCAGGTTTTCCAAGAATTGCAGCAAAAGAATTACTTGGACTGGAGGCTGAAAAATACATTTATAGCTCTCATTCCTCAGAAAGAAATTATTGAATAAGTTAAAGATTTGAGACCTATTAGTCTGGTTCATGGGGTGTACAAGGTTATTTCAAAGGTTCTAGATGAAAGATTCAAGGATACTCTGCCTGATATAATCTCTTCTCATAAAATAGCTCTTATCAAGAAAAGGCAAATTCTAGATGGTGTTTTGGTGGCTAATGAGTTCATAGACTCAAGAATAAGAAGCAAAAAACCAGGTATTTTGATTAAAGTTGATTTTGAAAAAGCTTTTGATCATGTTCATTGGAATTTTATTGATGAAATTCTTGATAAAATGAATTTTGGTGATAAATGGAGGAAATGGTAAGATACTGTGTTGAGTTGGTCAGATTCTCAGTCTTAATGAATGGCTCTTCAACAGGTTAAGGTTACTTTAAAGCAATAAAAGGAATTAGGAAGGGGGATCCCCTTTACCCTTTTCTTTTTCTTTTAGTTGGAGAAGTTGTTTCTTTCAAGATCTCGAAAGCTCAAGAGCAAGGTTTAATTGCTGGTTTTCAAGCAACTGAAGGGGGCAAGACTATTAGTCATTTGCAATTTGCTGATGACACTTTTCTTTTTTAATCTTGTCTTTTGAGCAGCTCACGGGGTCTTAAAATTAACTTTGCCAAAAGTCAAAATTTTGGGGCTAATTATGATGGTGATTTAACTCAGTTTTCTTCAGTTTTGGGCTGTTATTCAAGTCATTTACCAACAACTTATCTGGGATTACCTCTTGGGGACAAATCTGGTGGTGTAGCAAAATGGGATAAGATAATTGAAAAGTTTATTCTCAAACTTGAAGGATGGAAGAAAAAGTTACTGCGTAGAGCAGGGAAAATCAATCTCATCAATAGTGTGCTTGGTAGTTTACCAGTATACTATATGTCCATATTTGTTATGCCAGTCTCAGTTGCAAAAAAATTAGAGAAGCTTATGAGGGATTTCTTGTGGAATGACAACAACGGAAAGAAAAAAATGCATCTGGTGAAGTGGAAGACTCTTTACAAAAGAAAGAAGTATGGTGGATTTGGAATAAAAAATCTAAGACAGATGAACTCATCTCTTGTCTCTAAATGGCAGTGGAGGTTTGTAACAAAAAAAGAAGTTTTATGGAGACAAATAGTTGCTGAAAAATATGGCACAGAGAGGGGATGGCTTTTTAATCTTCCAAAAACTTCTTATGGGAGATCTGTTTGGAAATGAATCATGAAGAATAGTCAATTCTTTAGGAATCATGTTAGATTCAAGATTAATTCTGGTAGTAATACCAGTTTTCGGTTGGACAGTTGGCTGTTTGACATTCCTCTTTACTTGAAGTATCCAAGTTTATATGTTATTTCAAGCGCAAAAAACAAAATGGTGGCAGAGGTTTATGTGGAGGAAGATGCTTCTTGGAATCTTAATGTGCCTAGAAGACTAAATGCAAATGCCAGAAGAGAATATGCAGACTTACAAAGATGTTTAATTTTTGTGACTCTCAACAAGGACGCAAAGGATGTTCTTCAATGGTCTATTGGTCCAAAAGGTCAGTTTACTGTCAAATCCACTTATGATTCTCTGGATATTTTGTAGACTGATGAAAGTCAGGTTCATATCTTTTCTTACATATGGAAGCAAAAATTTCCACATAAAGTGAAGTTTTTCTTATGAACCATTGCTCACAATAGATTACAAACAAGAGATAGGTTAAGTAGAAGGGACATTACTGCTGATAAGAGATGTCGTTTCTGTGACAAAGATGAGTGTGACGGACCGGAAAATTACGCCTTTGGCGCGTTGCCCCGCAGGCCATAACTCCCCCGGTGCGTCATTGATGAAGCTAGGATCCGGGACTTAAGGCTGAGCAAATGCACGTTCATTCGCCCTTGCAAGCATGATCGTGGAGCATGATGCAGCTAACTTAGCTTCCACACCGTTCCAAAGTCACCCTTATCCGCAGAAGGGTATAAGGCCATAAAGTTGTTGCCAAGAGTTCAAGCCATAATGGCTATGGCCAATGTGTATTGCACGCATCACTGGCTGTGACTCAACGTAGGGAATTCATCACTGAATTTCCTATCTAGATGAGCAACCGTCAGCTCCCGAGTCATATCCAGACTTAAGGCATAAACTGTGGACTTAGGCATAGGCCGCTCTAAGCCTATTGTCATTATTTTACTCCGCTTTACTGACTCTTCGTAGCTTGATAGAAAGTATGAGCATCCACTTGATGGCATGAAGCATTCCTCATCAAGTCTGGCCACAATCATCTCTTGCATTGAGTTACCGAGCTTAGATGATATGAGGGGCCAACGTGCTGGACCGGCAATGCTGCAACTCATTGCGGCTGCCTACGTATCCTTCCATACTCTAAAGGAATCAAGCATAGACTGAAGTTCATCCTCGAAGGGACAAAAAACTTAATCCAATTTGTTTGCTAGGTCGTGGCCAAGCAATAGTGGTAATGGCCTAGTCCGTATAGGCCGTTCAGTCAAATACATCTAAGTGATGCATCATCGAGTCCGTGGAATGGCATAGTGATGCCTCAGCATTATATGCTCCATTCGTAAGGCTACGCAACTTAGAATGATCCTTAGGCATCATTCATAGCGTTCCGGCTAAGCTGTAAAGCTTACTTGGTACATGGTCCGCATATGCACCTTCAACCAACTACCCCTCCCTATATATGTTAATTTGACATTTTTACAACTCAAATTGGGGGAGCAAAAATCATTCATCAACTCCCCACTTTTACTATTCATGGTCGTTGCCATATATTTCTGAATAACCAGCCAAGATGGTTGTACATTCAGTTCTGGCTCACATGCCAGCTCATATGCCCGGTCAGGATGGCTGAACACTTCTTGAGCCAAACCCGATGAAGGGCCGTTATGGCTGTATTTCCGATTTTGGCCCATATGCCACTCAAATGTCAACTCGGTGTTCAGCCAGGATGGTTATATTATGGCTTTGGCCCGTAGGCCACTCCTATGTCCAACCGTGATGGCTGTACATTACCAACTCGATGTCCATCCATGTTGGTTGTACATTTTCCACCCGATGTCCAGCCATGTTGGCTGTACATATTCAAGGCCATCTACTCAACTAGCCTAATGCATCATTTGATGCGAGATTGGCTCTTGGCCAATGTAGCCTCCAATTAATGCCATATTGGCCTTAGTCAATATGCATACGCGATGTGCCTTAGTTGGCACCGGATATTGTCCCTGGGCCAGATGTAACTCACATGCAATAGAAGCTTTGTATGAAGCTACATCTCGAGCAATGGCGCATCCTTTAGCATGCGCCATGCTAAAAACATGGGGTCTTACACTCTTCACCCCTTTAAAGAATTTCGTCCCCGAAATTCAAAACAAAACTATTGTGGAAAATCTCTTCGGTTTGGATTTGCTGAACAAAAGTCCCATACCAGATGCTCAGAAATCACGGGTTTCTTCAAGTTGTCATGAACAACAATTTAGACCTTCTGAGCACATATCCCATACCACCTGCCCAGGAATCCAAAAGTGCCCACAACAATACCAAGAATCGCAATTGGCCAGTGCCAAAAGGATATCTCGACCAGTTATCCTGAATGGCGTCCTATACCACCACCCAAGAATCCCTAAGGTTCACAAGTTGAAAAGTGTCATCGAAATGACCAGATTTTAGTACAATACTGTGAGGAACAGTTTCCAGTTGCCCACCGTCCCTGACGGTCATCCAGGTTGCCACTCGTAAGTGGGATGCTAGCCAGGCCTGACAACACACACCCATGGCCAGTGCCATCGTGTGCGGATGATCAGTCCCATTGCCTACCCATCGTCCCAGACGGTCTTCCGGATATCCACTCGTAAGTGGGGTTCCACTTAGGCTAGGCAAACTCACAATACTTAAACAAGCTCAACTCGATTCGCATAGTAACTGGCAAAGCAGTTACATACTCTTTCCGCGCAAAAGTTGGCCTACTCTCCAACTTTATTTCCCTTTGAAGGAAAAATACTCGTTTGACGAGTCCACTCCGCACAGTCCCTAGTGTTTTCTCGGAACTTGCTCTGATACCAACTGTGACGGACCGAAAAATTACGCCTTTGGCGCGTTGCCCTGCAGGCCGTAACTCCCCCGCTGCGCAATTGATGAAGTTACGATTCGGGCCTTAAGGATGGGAAAATGCACGTCCATTCGCCCTTGCAAGCATGCTCGTGGAGCATGATACATCTAGCTTAGCTTCCACACCGTTCCAAAGTCACCCTTGTCCGCAGAAGGGTATAGGGCCATAAGGCCTTTGCCAAGAGTTCAAGCCATGGAGGTTATGGACAATGCGTATTGCACGCATCACTGGCTGTGACTCAACGTAGGGAATTCATCACTGAATTTCCTATCTAGATGAGCAACCGTCAGCTCCCGAGTCATATCCAGACTTAAGGCATAAACCGTGGACTTAGGCATAGGCCGCTCTAAGCGTATTGTCATTATTTTACTCAGCTTTAATGACTCTTTGTAGCTTGATAGAAAGTATGAGAATCCACTTGATGGAATGCAACATTCCTCATCAAGTCTGGTCGCAATCATCTCTTGTATCGAGTTACCGAGCTTAGATGATATGAGGGGCCAACGTGCTGGACCGGCAATGCTGCAACTCATTGCGGATGCCTACGTATACTTCCCTACTCAAAAGGAATCAAGCACAGACCGTAGTTCATCCTCGAAAGGACAGAAACTTAATCCAACTCGTTTGCTAGGTTGTGGCAAAGCAATAGTGGTAATGGCCTAGTCCGTATAAGCCGTTCTGTCAAATACATCCAAGTGATGCATCATCGAGTCCGTGGAATGGCATAGTGATTCCTCAGCATCATATGCTCCATTCGTAAGGCTACGCAACTTAGAATGAGCCTTCGGCATCATTCATAGCGTTCCGGCTAAGCTGTGAAGCTTACTTGGTACATGGTATGCATATGCACCTTCAACCAACTACCCCTCCCTATATATGTGATAGACACATTTTTGTGTCTAATTTGATCTCAATACTATATATTGTTGGTACTCGTTTTTGTACTAATTTTGTTATTTTATGTGTTTGTAGGCATTTTTGGGAAATAAACATTTTTGGAAAATTCGGCTCGAAAAGTTGATTTTGGCACCCGGAGGACACGTGCTATGCGGACTCTCATTTTGGTTAAGGGGAACCTCAAATACTAAGGGCACCTCAGTTGGGCACCTGCTATTCGCACCCCAAAACATGATAGGGGACACCATCTTCTTCATTCAAATTTTAGTTTTTGAAGGGAACTTTTGCAGCCACCGGCCAGAGATTAGGGTTGGCGATTTGAGCTTGTTGCAGTGAGATTCAATGGCTGATTTTTGGTTGGTCGGCTCAATTCAGCTAAACAGGGATGGTGTGGGCTTTAGAATCGGCTAAATTTGGATGGATAATCCGTTCGAAGCAAGACAGGGGAGTATGATGTGCACCGGATTTTGGTCAGATTTCTGCTTTGAATTTCAAAGTGATTTGTTTCTTTTTTTGGATTGATACCACCCTGTTACGAATAAACAACGATGGTAAGTCTTATGTTTTCGAAAGTTACGTGGAGTTAGAAGAAAACAGGGTATATGCACATACCTAAGTTATTTTCGGGATTTTCCGAGTTATTTTTGGAGTTCTGCGTGTGGCTGGAGGAAGTTGGATTCGTGCTGGCTGTTGACTGAGTCTGTCGGAATGTGTCAAAACCATTCAGACGCGCGACAAAGTCGAATATGGAAAGATATTCCGGAGAGTATATTTTCTTTACTTCCGAAGTTATGTGAAGGATTTGGAGATGATTCGAGAAGTTAATGAGGCCCTGTCGAGTATTTAAAGAGTGCTGGGATGTCATAGAAGGGGATGGAGAGTTAGGGGTTAGAACAGAGAGCAACAGAGTGATCAAATCACGAGTTGCAGAAAGAAGTTTCTGCTGCTGCAGAGAAGATGAACATGAAGAACATTAGATGTTAAGGACAGTCGTTTTCTAGGGTCGTATATTTCAAGTTGTTCTGTAACAGTCCATTAGTCACGCTTATCTTCAGTTAGTAACACCTCTTGTAACATTGTTTCTTTGTAATAGTTGCATCTGTAACAATTATAACTGTTACAAAGGCCCTGTTTTATACCTTTTCTCCTTGCAAACACCTTTTTGAGCAATGAAAAATTCCTTTGAGTGTGTTTTCACCATGCGGAGCTAGATCCCATCACTGGGACAACGGAGGAAGCAACTTTTCATGATTGTGGTAAATGAATTAATTCTTTTATTGCTTTTTGCATAGATTTAATTGCTTTATGATTTCTATTAATTATTTGTTATTTTGTTAGATGCCGCATGCTTAGTTCTAAATACTTTAGATGCGTCATGCTTTTAACTTACAAATAATAATTTTACGAAATCTATTTTTGGAAAAGAACTAGAGTCACAACTTCTTTTGTTTGAGCTATATTGTCTAGAGTTAATGAGTGAACCATAACAATATGAAAAGTAGTGGAATCCCGCGTCTCAGCGTCTCTTCATCTTCTGACAAATTGTGTATATATATTTTTCCTTATTTTCTTTATTAAGTCTTAAAACAAATTCTCAACAAATCTGAGTGAACGAATCATCTTACTACAACATCATTGAAAAATACCATCAATTTTTGGCGCCGCCGACACGAATTCTTTTATAAATTTGTTTTTAGGTTTTTTTTTTGTTCATTTTTACGCCTTTTGGTATTTCTTGTTTGCTTTCAGATTTGGAACTGAGCTAAAGAAAAGGGGAGAAAGTGCTGAAAACAAAAGCGAAGCCAAAGAAGAAAAGAAATGAGGAATCCAAAAGGAGTGAAGAAGAAAATTTTTGTATATAGATATTATATTTTATTTTTTTTTAGAAACTGTAATTAAGGTTTTTATTTTTGTCATCTTTTATTTTTGGACATTTTTTTTTATTTTCGGACATTGAACTTTGGGACTTTATTTTTTTTTAAACCCTATGGAAGGGTAGTTTTAAATATAAACTGTGTGCAGAGAAGGACGACGATTACGATATCTTCTCGGCCCCTCGGGTTCGTACACGACATTGGAGTTGTGGCCCGAGTCGACTTCAACGGTTCATCCCCCGTCTGGAACGGGAGGTAAGAATTATAAACACCCGCGAATCCCCTGTCAGCGGGTTTACTGGATGATTTTGTATGCATATATGTTGAGGACCTGAAATTGGATTTAATTTTCTAGTAAAGGGCAAGGCCTTCCAAATCAGGATAAGGAATCGAATTTCATCACCGTTTCCTTCTTGCCCGTCTTAGGAACACGTAACCTACGCGAACCTAATCTTAAAATACTGACTAGAACGAGACCGATAAGGTAACGAGCTTAATAGGAAAGTCATTCGAAAAATGTTGGTTACTCTTTTAAGCATACTTCAAAGTTCATGATGGTTTCTGTGAGTTGAATGCGTGACTTCACCGCCTTATAATGATGTGAGCCCTTGGGTATCAAAGCTCCACGCAGCTTCCCTCGCCTCTATTCAACTTACTTTGACTCGGATTGATTCCATATGGGTTTGCTTAAATTGTAACGAATTCCCTTTCGAAGGATTATAAGCTGGTCTAAAACAATCTAAGTGGAGCCATCATGCTTTTTGTTTGCTAGATAAATTAGGCTTGTTGTGGTCGAGTCAGCCTTCTTTGTGTTTGTTTAGAATTCCCTTGTAGTTAGGATGTCGAACTGGTATTATAATAGCCCATACAATGAGTATCCAACTGAGCAGTATGAACATTATTCCTATTATGACCAGAGTGTGAATAGTGGTTGGGAACGCCATCCTTTTGAAGGATATGGATCATACCATGGTGAGCCAAATTACTATCCACATGCATACCAGTCATGCGAGCAAGATTCTTATAATTCCTCTCCTCTAGATGAAGCACGTAAGATACTTGAGTCAACGCGTAAGTTACTTGAGTCGACACATAAGTTAGCGGACACAGATGACTTAGTTATGGACGAAAGAACTTTAACGGTGAGTGAACCTTCTTTAGAAGATAACCTCAGGAAGTTAGCTGAGTGTAGATGGTGGATTTTCGACAAAGGCTAAATTCGTAAACTCATAATTGTACGAAGCTCTGATTCAGCAATCAGGCGTGAGTATCGAGACACAGGTCTCTCATTGAATTCTCAACGGAGAGTACATGTAGATATGCAGTCTCACGACTGGAAAACGACATATCTCATGAATATTGAATATTTTCAGTGATTATTTCTATATAGCATCACGAGATGGACGGCTCCTAGACAGCTTGCTCTGCTAGTATAGAGCGATGACGTCTTCAGGAAAAAACAACAAGTTTACCCTGACTATATAAAGGATATGACTTACCGGAAAGCTCGTATCAGGATAATTAATGCTCCTAGACAGCTTGCTCTGCTAGTATAGAGCCACAAAGTTAATTATTCCTAATTTCAATCGCTCCTATTCCATGGTCGAATCTACGACTGGTCCCATGGAATGACAATAACAATTGTTCTGATTTTATAATCGAATCGATGACTTGATCTCATAGAATAGCAATAACTATATTATCTCATTACTCCGATTTCATGATCGAATCCGCAACTAGTCTCATAAATGTTAATAGATAAACCTTAATTACTCCGATTCTATGGTCAAATCTACGATCCCGTGGAATGGTAATGCTCACTTTATTATTCTGAATTCGTAGTCGAATCCTCGGCTGATCCTATGAATTAATAATAAACATCTTATTACTCAGTTTTGTGAATTATTCTCCACTGAATTCCACAATTAGTAATAAATAATCAACAACTGGGCGTCTGAGCTACCTCTAAGTAATCCCCGATTCAAATGGTGAAGGTGTATTCAACGATGATACACTAACAGTCACCGCAAGAACGAGTATTTCAAAAATACAACGAAACGATGAACCTATGCAAAATAGAGAAGAAAATAATAAATAATTAAAATTATTGACCAGGGTGCTGGGAGCACGGACACACGACCGACCGACCGTGTCGTGGTCAATCCCATGCCAGTTTTATATTTTGAATGCATTTTTATTATTTTCCATGATTTGATGAAAATCCTCTCGTTTTATCAAATCTCCTTCGTCTCGAGGAAACTCCTCGGTTTCATTGTACTTCCATAAATCCATAAAAAATAATATAAAATTAATAAAAGGAGTGCGGGGCGTGACCATTGGCCAACCGGCCATTCATTGGTCCCAACCGGCCCCACATCCACGGTTCCTTATTATTTATTATTATTATTATTATTTCTCTAATTTCATGAAAAAACTCCTTGATTTCATGGTATTTTTGCACAAATCATCAAATAATAATAAAATAATATAAATTATGAAAACTTATGGGACCGGGCCTTGGCCGGCCGGCCATGCCCTAGCCGGTCCCACACGCCCCTTTGTTTTATTATTTTATTATTAGTTTTCTTTGGATTCATCAAATTCCTTGATTTCATGGTATTTCGCTCAAATTAGGAAAAATTCCCTCAAATCATCAAAAATACCTACAAAAATATTAAAAAAATTATAAAAATTCGTGGGACCAAGCCCAAGCCGGCCGGCCATTCATCTATGGTCCCACACGCCCTTGTTTTTATTATTTTAATATTTTTTGCTTCCCTGAACTCATGAAAACTCCTTCAGTTCATGGAAACTCCCTAAATTCATCAAATTTCTCAAAATTCATGAATTTTTCATAAAATCATCAAAATATTATAAAATTAGGGAAACTCGTGGGACCGGGCCCTAGCGGACCGACCATGCCTTCCACGGTCCCACACACCCTTATTTTTATTATTCTAATATTTTTTTGCTTCCTTGAACTCATGAAAACTCCTTCAATTCATGGAAACTCCCAAAGTTCATCAAATTTCTCAAAATTCATGAATTTTTCATAAAATCATCAAAATATTATAAAATTAAGGAAAAGGCACCACAGGACCGTGGTCATGACCGGCCGACCATGCCTTGACCACGACGGTCCCTCGCCTCCTCATTCCTTATTTTATAATTATTTTTCATCATCTCATGGTGTTTTCCTCAGTTTCGTCGAAATCCTAATTTTGGCATATTTTCTCGAATGGTTGCTCGATTGCATGACACAAAATATCAAAATTCTCAGGACTGAGACGCGGACTCCTTGGGGACACGAGCACGCTATCTTGACCGACCAAGATTGGCTCTTTGGCTCACGGAGCCGGTCCCATCAATTTTCACAGTTTTGACCTAATTTGCACAATTGCTCGTATTAGGTCCAAAACTCTTCCAAACACTTTGGATTTTCATGAAGTGATCGTCAGGAGGTCACGTGACAACCCAGGGCCGGTTTCATGACTCCATGGTCGGTCCCTCGCCTCGTCATAATTAATTAGGTTTTCTCACCTAAGACGAGCATTTTGGATAAATGATTAAGCCAGCATTTAATCATTCTTCCACCAACAAATCGTCAACTCTTCAGGAGTTCTTCGTATTTTGCTCACGTGAGCATATGGACACTACATGGTTGATCCACGGTCTCATGTAGTCGCTCCCTCCTTCGTCTCATGGTTAAAATTCCGACGAACCATGAATTGATCATCAATTAATCAAATTAGGGTTTCTATCATTCCAGATTCCAACCTTAATAATTTTATGACGACCTCATGGTCATTAATCTTATTAATTATGATCGGTTCAACAACCAGTACTTTAATTAATATTTTGGTAACGTTGCCAATAATCCATCAGATGAGCAACACTTGCTCAGACGATCAAATACTCAACAATTCATCACATGAGCAACACTTTCTCAGATGATAAATATTTTCTCAAACCAAGGAATATTGGTTCAACAATCAATATTCAACGATCCATCGAATGAGCAATACTTGCTCACTTCATCGTAAGAACTATACCTCTGTCTCATGACATGTTCAATTCATGAGCTTCAGAACATCATGTTCAACTCAGCAACTATATGGACTCATCGTCCCATAAAACCACGAAGTCATCAATTGACTAACAAACCACGAGACGTCAATCGTGTCACTTGGGGGGATATCACTTAGGGTTTTGGTCTGGCGGTCTACGGCACGTGTGTTCAAACACACGATGGAATGTGAGCAAGTCGTGCAATCAGTTGAAGGAATTCACGAGGTAGTGGGTGGAAAATCGACCAAGTCTCCACACGTTGAGCAAATGGTTTTAAACACGATCTCCACTTCCCCACTCCTTGATTCCATCAACTGTCACACTTCATGGAATCATGGTGTCTACAATTCCAGCAATATAAATAAGTCTCAAAATCAAGATTGAATCATCATCGGTATCATCAATCTCACGTCAAACTGACAACACGAGATCATCAACTCATCAATTGAGAAAGTACTCTCAATTGAGCAATTTCAATCACTCAGAGCTTATTGCATTCGGAATTCACACACCCATAATCTTCGATTACCATTGATTCCACACCTTTCTCAGCTTCCCTCCTACAGATCAACCCATCCTCTCTTGTGACCGAATTTACTCTGGAGCACTACTGATTGATCTCTCGAATATAAAGCACCCCCTTTGCAGCGGTGCATCTGTGTGAGGTTTAACATTTCACTCGGTCCGAGGAGTCACCTCCATACGGTCGTCTCCTCAATTCCTTAAAAACCAGCAAATCTTTTTTCCTCATCTACATATTGGCGACCACAGTGGGAGATCATTCTCTCGGTTGAAATCTCACAATTTCACAAGATGGTTGATCTCAGGTCAGGATCAGTTACTAATCCTAACACAAACCGTGCTAGCAGTAGCAACAACAACAATCGGAATATCCCGGAGACAATTCCGACCTCCAACACTGATGGTGGTGACGCTACTCCTCCTCACGCCGAAGGTCATCCACTGTCCAAACGACACCCTGAAGAAGTCAGAGGAGATCCACCGCCTACTATTTCTGATCTTATCAAAGCACATGAGACTCTTGCAAAGAACCAGACTGACATGGCTGCTACACAGAAGGAGCTGTATAATTATCTCAAAACTCTTAATGACAAGATGTCAGAGAAGACTCAAGAGAAGGGAAAGGATAAGGAGAAATCCTCAGATGACAGTCCTGAAGTAATTCCAATCCATACAGTAGAAGACGACGAAGTCCACAAAACTGCTGCAGACAACTCATCAGCGAAGGGATCATCGAATTTCATCACTCGCGAGGATCTGGAGCACCTTTTGGAGAACCATGGAAAATGTAAGACATCGCATGACCATCTTCATCAACCTCCTTATCCTGCCGCTACGCAGAGGATTCCACTCCCCAAAGGTTTCGTTTCTCCAACTTTCACCTTGTATGATGGAACCGGCAATGCTCGGGAACATGTATCTCGTTTTCTCGAAGCCTTGGGAGAACATGAAAATAATCATGTCGTCCGTCTCAAGGAATTCTCAAAATCTCTGAAAGGCAGGGCATACACCTGGTATAACAGCATCACACCAGGGACCATCAACAATTGGGGAGAAATGGTTAACGCATTTTACAGGAAATACTTCTTCGTGTCAGAACAAGTCACCCTCTCCGACCTTGGAAGAATGTTTCAGAGGGTCAGTGAAAATCCCAATGATTATGTAAAAAGGTTCAGAGTCCAAGCCCTGGATTGTCATGACCCAAACGTCACGGAGCAACAACTGGTGGACTTGTGCATCAATGGCATGCTCCCGGTCTACAGGGCCTTGCTAGAAAACCTTCGATTCCAGACTTTATCAGAACTTCACGAAGCTGTGAAGAGGTCGGAAACCACTGCACCCGCTCTTTTGGAAAGAGCAAAGTCTATAATGACTGAAGATTCAAAAGACACTCGAGGAAGCAGGCGTCTGATCAACAAGCAGTATAACCTGAAACCTTCTACAAATTCTGTCGCGGAAGGGAGTAAACGAAAAGCAGAACCACAACACAAGCAGACTTCCTCCACCCCTTCAAAGACACACAAGAAGGAGAATTCTAAAATCCCTCCTCAGCATACGGAAGATCCAGAAGCACTTGATTTTCCCTGTTCAATGGAAGAAGTTAATGAACTACTTGATGCCTGGATTCAAGACGGCGCAATCAAATTGCCTTATGTCAAGAAGGAACCAACTGAAGAGGCCATGGAAAATCCTCGGTATTGTCGCTTCCATAGATACGTCAGCCATCCCACGAGTGATTGCAAGCGCATATTCAAAGAAAAGGTCGAATCAGGAGAGCTCAACCTGGGGACTGAAGGGGTGCACAAAAAACCCCTCCCAGTTAGAAATTTTACCATCTACGAACCTCCCGTCAAGGAAACGGTCCAATCTATGATCGAATATGTCTGCGAGCTGTTGTATATTTCGAAAGCTCAAAGGAAAGACATGTTTGCTGCACTGAACCACATCGTGTCCGGAAGACGTCCTCTGATCCAAGAGAATGCCACCGGACCTTCAACTACCGACACATAAATGTATGACTGGGGACTGCTCACCACAGTGCACATTAAAGGAAATGAGTTCAAGAGGGCGTTCATCGATGTTGGTACCGCCGTCAACATCATCCCTTTGAAGACTCTCAGAGATGCTGGTATTACTCGACGGGAAGCCACCCATGCTCCCATAGCAATCAGGGACCACAAAGGAATCTCCATAAACGCATACGGCTTTATCACTCTCAAAATTACGGAAAGATCGATCTGCACTGAGGCCAAGTTTTTCATAATCCGGGAAGACCCTGGATACGACATGTCCTTGGGAGAACTTGGATTCATGATGAAAGGACAACGATGCCTTCAACACATCTTGTCATCGACAAGGATTCCGAGTCAGAAGACGAAGCAGAGGACGCACCACCGTTTGAGCATCTGGAATAAGTAAAAACTCGGATGGGACTTACGCATGAACTTGGAGATAATCCGCACACCTTTGTCAGAAGGTTTCGGGCTCAGGAAAGTCTTATTTCTCCTCTTGCTCCAATATTACCAATGTTCAAATACGCTACTATGGTCCAGGGACTTCTCCCCATGAATAATTTAGCAGTCATCAAAAGCTACGAGTGGGTGACTTCACCTCAGCAGTATTACACTCAATGGTTGGGTTCAAAACTTCTTCAAATCGGTCACTCCATCGAGAGGTTTATTGCTGAAGACTTGGCTAAGCATGATCAACACTATGATGGATACACTCTTCCGCACGAGTGTTCATACGGGCCACAATCGAGGAATTCCATCAAACAGGGAATTCCGAATCAGCGGAAGATATTCAAGGCACGATCGACCAAGCCTAACAAGTTTTATGAAGGGGACCTGGTTCTCAAAGCAGTTCAGCGCGGTCTTCATTCTACAAGGAACTCCAATTGGGAAGGACCATTCATGGTCACTGAATCCGTGGCCGGAGGATACTACAAATTGACCAAAACAGATGGCAGAACCCTACCAGTAATTCACGAAAATTGGCTCAAGGCGTTTATCTGAAATTATTGGACATTTAAGGTATTGGGCGTTTGAAGCACTCATGGTGCTGGGATTTAACATTTAAGATTTTCTTTCATTTGCATTTCAATTCCTCCAAAACATTTGCAATACTTGCAATCAGTATTTGAATTCAACAATTTATCAAAATTCAGTTCATATTTCGTAAAATAAAATCTCTATCAAATCTACAAGAAAATCCTCAACCATCAGTCAATCCAAAACCATCTAAATATCAAAAACCCAAGCATAAACCTCACATCTCTCATAAATTCAGAAGTTCAAGAGATTAGCAAGAAAAGACTTTCGCTCATCAACATCCTTCAAGATTTGCAAAGCCGCCCTCTCCTTGTTCAACTCCTCGGTCAACTTGGCAATCTTGTCCTCCTTCTCCTTCACAGCATCGTTCGGAAAGGGTATGTTCTTCTCACATGAATCCCTGATAACGTTTATTTGCTTACGAAGCCATTTCACGTTGAAGCCAAGTCTTTCTGAATTCTCCAAGTTAAACTCCCAATCAAAGAGTATATCTGGAGTCACGGTATTCCTGGGTCTCGTATGCATATCACTCACGACACGCAAGATAACGCCTACTTGCATGATTAAAGCGTAAGCACGCCCAGGGTTCCTATCAACGATCATATGGCCGAACTTCTTCCATATCGTCTCATACAAGCGTGCATGTCCAATGGGAACGCTGAATCCACCGACAAGTTCATGATACGGGAGTGAAGTATTAAAGGGAGGATCGAAAGCGACCCCTGCAGTTGGATATTCATACACTATTATACGATTCTCGGTCACTGGAGTGGCTCCCACGACTAAAGCAATAGTTCCTTCGGTATTCTCCGATGTTGTATCGGTTTCTTTTATCACTGAGGCAACAACCATTTGGGTTTCCATAACAGCAGTAGCGACCTTATCATGGCCGTTAAATACAGGGATGGTTGTCTCTTCATCAATAACTCCGGAATGGTTAGGGTTATCATCGTTGTCTCCAGCATCCTCAACTTCGGTATTTAGCACCTAATACGAAGATTACCTGAGGTTAGAGTCACGAATCCAAAGGAGATTATGAAACACAGTATACCAACAAGGCAACATCATCAAGGTTCATCATACTACATTCAAGGTACGAGCAAATAACATGAAAGTCATGAAAACACATTTTACGATGAGTCCGTCTGAAGAAACTGAACTCTGCCCTGTACTAGGAGACGAACTGGGAGAAATCTACAAGTAATCCAAGGATGGGTCATACACCATTCTCTTCGTATGGATGTCCTCTATGAAATGTCAATATTTCATGACAATCCAATGAACGAGCGGGTTGATGTGACCAAAATATCAAGTGATGCGCAATCTGAAAAAGTTCTGGAAGTCTCCTGGAAGTTTACTATTTCGCCTTTTTCAAGCTATGAACGTGCTCAAAACTTAAAAATATTCTATGTTAAATCTTGGAAATTTTCCGGGATTGAATTTTCACATGCATATCATCAAAATCCGACTTTGGACGAAGATTCTACAGCGTTTTTACTAAAAGCTGGGTTCTGAATTTTCTGACGACGAAGTTCAACTAAGTTTTCATATATTCACATGGGTTCTCATTCATTCATTCAAAAGTCAGCACTTTTATACTTCTATGAAGAATATACAGGATATATACTTACTTGAGGAGTCTCCAAAGTGTCCAAGGGGTTGGAATTGTCCACATCAACGACAAGAGGAACATCACTTCCATCAGGTTCCGAATCTTGGGAATTACCTCCATTCCCCTTCCCAGAGGATGATTGAGTTCCGGAATTCTCTATCTCCATGACGACATCCTCCTGTACACGTCCTTTACAATCTATATTTTCATCCATGAAGCACTACATTTGAACATGTGAAGAAATACTTACAGTTTCCTCGTCACTCAAATCAGCAATTGCTTGTTCAGTAGCAGAAAATTGAAGACCTTCAAGACTTGATGGAGTAAAATTCTGCAACAAAATTAACAACGTTGGCTTCATGATTATAATACTAATAGCAATGAAAGTCACAATGAGAAATATTGGGAACTCACCAAAGCACCAACTGGGGACTTTACGGTATTAGGTAACAGCTTATAACCTTTATGCCTGCCTTCTCCGCCATGAATAACCTCCTCAGTCTCTGAGAAATCTACACCGATTCGAGGTCGTATATTACGACCGTCCTATGGTGAAATACAGTAATATAATCAGAATACAGTTCTTATAATTTCGTGAAGATTATATGAAGAAACATACCTGAGAGCATCCTGGAGACGACTTTCGTTTATCACCAGAAAGATACTTCAATCTTGGTCGACTGGAAATCATCTCAGGCGAAGGAATATCCTTGAATGGAGGTCTGGGAAATCTTGCAAAGCCACGCGAACGCCCAAGTTTCTGGTCCCATAATTCTACATAACCTGGGGTTACATAGGCGAATCTATCAGAACCAGGAAACCAGTAGCTACTCCCTTCCACGTGAGTATGATCCAAATGAGTCCTGAGTTTCTCAACTGATGGCTTCCTTCTCCGTATGGTTGGAACACACTGATCCATACCCATTTGCCGAGATGCTCTATCAATATTGTACTCCTCCACTGAAATCTCTCCAAACGTGACTGATAGCAAATGACCAGGAGTGCAACTCAACATGAAAGATCTTTCGCCATCACTCAGATGCACACCAGACGTCAAACTCGTGCCTTCTCCAGTATTGAAATTCATCGGCTGAGAAACATAATCAGGGACTGACACCCACGGGCGAAAATTGAACTCAGATTCTTCATCTAACACATCAATAAAACGTATTTTAGAACGAGGCTGCTTGGTGGACCAACGCATGATCCTAGCATTATCTTTCTCAGGGAAAGTATGGCGCGCATCAATATTCGGTCCTTGGAGAACATTACGCGGAGTAGGTGCATAATTCTTAAAATGCTCCCACATCAAAGCTTGAAGAAACATCGTGTTGGCATAACACTCAATCTTCATAGAGCCGTTCGACACACTGGAGTCTATAATCAAGGAGTCCAGTTTGTAATACAAGGAGCCTAAGAATAAACTACCTATCGGAAGTTTCTCACCTTGAGCCATCTTAATAGCAAAGGGAATCACAAAAGGCTTCAACAAGTTTCCACTGTCTTCAAAAACGTCTCTGGACAACCATAAACATAAGAAAGCAGCAATGGGTAACATACCGTCGATGGGTTTATCAGAAACCTCGTCTTTAGGCCACCAGTGTGTCAACCAGGAAGCATAACATCCTTTACTACCATCCTTATTCGCTTTCTCCATTGCAGCTGTCAAGACATGAGAAACGACGGTCTCCTCATCTGAAAGATCCCCAGGAAGATTGCCCGTGATCGGGAAATGCATCAGAGCCGCCACGTCTTCCAAGGTAATGGTAAACTCTCCCCATCTACATATGAAAGTGTGAGTGGGAATGCACCAGCGAGCAAACAGAGCCACAATACCACTTGCTTCATGATAAATGAACAATTCTCCAGAAGCTTGAATAGCTCTCGTCACCTGCGCCTGGTCGAGCATAGTCCTCACATGAGGAAAACCCAACATATGCCTCGCCCAGCCGGCAAATTTCTCCAAAGGTCGTCGAGAAATCTTAAACTCTATGATTGATGAGGCGAAGACCCCCCGTTCAAGACAAAATCGAATCACTGTCTTAGGAGTCACCAACTTCTTCTGAGTAACAGTTCTGGGATTTATCAAAAGACGATACACTGGGGATTTCAAATGTTGCTCAGCTCATGGGATATCTTTTTCAAAGAATGCATCATCTATGTTTGGGACATTCTTAATCCCAGTGATTTCGTCTTCGTCTCCCCCAAAGGAAGTTTCATCCATGCATGTCTCATCTTTGGAAATACCATCATCAACGCACATCTCTTCCCTCGAGGCATCGTCAGCTTGGGAATTGGACATCTTTGCTAAGTAGCTGAAAAGGTTCACACTACATTCTACTTCAGTATGCCGTCCAGATATAAATCAAGGAAATACAAGCAAAAAATGGTAACTCTTAACTCTTACCTTTTACATTTCCACTAACAATGGTGATAGTAATACTAGAGTTAACACCTCAAAATCGTTCGTCTCTTCGAAAACTGCAAAAACGAAACTTTATTTAATTTCCGAAACTGATTTTTCATGAAATCGCGGACACAATTTTCATAATGTGAACATTCACACAACTGACCTATGAAGTTTAAAACAATAAAATATTTCATCATAAATATATTGTCTATCTTCGAAGGTTCCTCAAAACCCACGTTTCTGATTTTTCAAAAAAGCGGCAATTAATGCAATTTGCATACATAAACTCTCCAGGATTTTATTTAATGAAAACAAACTCATGAAAATAAAACATATCATCATATTTTGCACAATATATGTCACGGCGGCATATACATATATAAAAAAAAAAAATTTATTTTTCCTTCGTATCGTCGTTATTTGTCTTTAAAACGAAGGTTTATTTCAAAAAATATTGTGAAAGCTCACATCTCATACATATGATAAAGTTTTGTATTTACATGAAAGCTCATAAGCAAAATTTTATCACTGGACACAAGTTCATCATCCATATTTTCCTTCGTGTCATCGTTATTTGTCTTTAAAACGAAGGATTATTCTGATTTCATGAAAATTCACTTCTTTTATGATGAAACCTTGGTATACATGAAAGCTCATACACTAAGTTTTATCACTGGACCTAGGTTCATATTAAAAAAAATCTCTCCTAAATCAGGAATTATAGTTAGTTTTCAAAACTAACGATCGAACGAACATACGTTTTCAAAAACGAGGGTTTTTTCATAAAACTCACACTAATATACACACATGTATATATAAACTCAAGCATGAACAATTCATGAAAATCATAACATCAGCAAGCAAAAAAATAAAAAATAAATTCGTGCACCTGTCGGCGCCGGCCGGAAGTTGGCCGACGGTGGCTACGGCCGTCGGTCAGACGAAGGTGCTCCGACGAATTTTTTCTGCTTCTCTCCCTGGAGACGTGAAGGTGATGAAGTAAAGGGAGCTACTGGTCGTGGAAAATAATAAAAAAAATAAGGGATTAATTCCCTTTTATACTCATTTTTATTTCCAAAACCTAATTTTACAAGGTTTCCTTATTGGGCTCGGCCCGCAAATCCTAAACGACCATGGTCCCATCATCCAAACCAGCGGTTCAACACCAATTTATGATCATAAAACGATGCTCCAATCATGACATTGAAGCCTTCATCAATTCGTGGTTTTCTCATGCTCTCTAAATCCGGTAACATCTCAGCTTACGACTAAGTTCAATTACTGGTATTATTATTTATGGCCGGAAAATCACCATTTAATGTTGACTGAGGAACACATCTTTCCTCAGTAAGCAGGGGACTTAATGTAGATGGTGGATTTTCGACAAAGGCTAAATTCGTAAACTCATAATTATACGAAGCTCTGATTCAGCAATCAGACGTGAGTATCGAGACACGGGTCTCTCATCGAATTCTCAACGGAGATTACTTTCTCTCAGAGTACATGTAGATATGCAGTCTCACGACTGGACAACGGCATATCTCATGAATACTGAATACTTTCAATGATTATTTCTATATAGCATCACGAGATGGATGGCTCCTAGACAGCTTGCTCTTCTAGTATAGAGCGAGGACGTCTTCAGGAACAAACAACAAGTTTACCCTGACTATATAAAGGATATGACTTACCGGCAAGCTCATATCAGGATAATTAATGCTCCTAGAAAGCTTGCTCTGCTAGTATAGCGCCACATAGTTAATTATTCCTAATTGCAATTGCTTCTATTCCATGGTCGAATCCACGACTGGTCCCATGGAATGACAATAAAAATTGTTCTGATTCTATGATCGAATCCATGACTTGATCTCATAGAATAGCAATAACTATATTATCTCATTACTCCGATTTCATGATCGAATCCGCAACTGGTCTCATAAATGGTAATAGATAAACCTTAATTACTCCGATTCTATGGTCGAATCTACGATCCCATGGAATGGTAATGCTCACTTTATTATTTTGAATTCGTACTCGAATCCTCGGCTGATCCTATGAATTAATAATAAACATCTTATTACTCAGTTTTGTAAATTATTCTCCACTGAATTCCACAATTAGTAATAAATAATCAACAACCGGGCGTCTGAGCTACCTCTAAGTAAGCCCCGATTCAAATGGTGAAGGTGTATTCAACGATGATACACTAACAGTCACCGCACGAACCAGCATTTCAAAAATACAACGAAACGATGAACCTATGCAAAATAGAGAAGAAAATAATAAATAATTAAAAATATTGACCATGGTGCTAGAAGCACGGACACATGACCGGCCGACCGTGTCGTGCTCAATCCCACGACAGTTTTATATTATTAATGCATTTTTGTTATTTTTCATGATTTGATGAAAATCCTCTCGTTTTATCAAATCTCCTTCGTCCTGAAGAAACTCCTCGGTTTCATGGTACTTCCATAAATCCATAAAAAATAATATAAAATTAAGGAAAGGAGTGTGGGGCGTGACCATTGGCCAACCGGCCATGCCTTGGTCCCAACCGGCCCCACATCCACGGTTCCTTATTATTTATTATTATTATTTCTCTAATTTCATGAAAAACTCCTTGATTTCATGGTATTTTTGCACAAATCATCAAATAATAATAAAATAATATAAATTATGAAAACTTGTGGGACCGGACCTTGGCCGGACGGCCATGCCCTAGTCGGTCTACACGCCCCTTTATTTTATTATTAGTTTACCTTGAATTCATGAAATTCCTTGATTTCATGGTATTTCTCTCAAATTAGGAAAAATTCCCTCAAATCATCAAAAATACCTAAAAAATATTAAAAAATTATGAAAAGTCGTGGGACCGGGCCCAAGCCGGCCGGCCATGCCTCCAAGGTCCCACACGCCCTTGTTTTTATTATTTTCATATTTTTTGCTTCCCTGAACTCATGAAAACTCCTTCATTTCATGGAAACTCCCTAAATTCATCAAATTTCTCAAAATTCATGAATTTTTCATAAAATCATCAAAATATTATAAAATTAGGGAAACTCGTGGGACCGGGCCCTAGCCTGGCCGGCCATGCCTTCCACGGTCCCATACGCCTTTATTTTTATTATTTTAATATTTTTTGATTCCTTGAACTCATGAAAACTCCTTCAATTCATGGAAACTCCCAAAATTCATCAAATTTCTTAAAATTCATGAATTTTTCATAAAATCATCAGAATATTATAAAATTAAGGAAAAGGCACCACGGGACCGTGGTCATGACCGACCGACCATGCCTTGACCACGGCGGTCCCACGCCTCCTCATTCCTTATTTTATAATTATTTTTCATCATCTCATGGTGTTTTCCTGAGTTCCGTCGAAACCCTAATTTGGCATATTTTCTCGAATGGATGCTCGATTGCACGCCATAAAATATCAAAATTCTCAGGACTGAGACGTGGACGCCTTGGGGACACGAGAACGCTATCTTGACCGACCAAGATTGGCTCTTTGGCTCACGGAAGCCGGTCCCATCAATTTTTACAGTTTTGACCTAATTTGCACAATTGCTCGTATTAGGTCCAAAACTCTTCCAAACACTTTGATTTTCATGAAGTGATCGTCAGGCGTTCACGTGACAACCCAGGACCGGTTTCATGACTCCATAGTCGGTCCCTCGCCTCGTCATAATTAATTAGGTTTTCTCACCTAAGACGAGCATTTTGGATAAATGATTAAGCCAGCATTTAATCATTCTTCCACCAACAAATTGTCAACTCTTCAGGAGTTCTTCGTATTTTGCTCACGTGAGCATATGGACACTACATGGTTGATCCACGGTCCCATGTAGTCGCTCCCTCCTTCGTCCCATGGTTAAAATTCCGACGAACCATGAATTGATCATCAATTGATCAAATTAGGGTTTCTGAATCCAAGGGTCATCATTCCAGATTCCAACCTTAATAATTTTACGACGACCTCATGGTCATTAATCTTATTAATTATGCTCGGTTCAACAACCAATACTTTAATTAATATTTTGGTCATGCTATCAATAATCCATCAGATGAGCAACACTTGCTCAGACGATCAAATATCCAACAATTCATCACATGAGCAACACTTGCTCAGATGATAAATATTTGCTCAAATCAAGGAACATTGGTTCAACAATCAATATTCAACGATCCATCGAATGAGCAATACTTGCTCACTTCATCGTAAGAACTATACCTCTGTCTCATGACATGTTCAATTCATGAGTTTCAGAACATCATGTTCAATTCAGCAACTACATGGACTCATCGTCCCATCAAACCACGAAGTAATCAATTGACTAACAAACTACGAGACGTCAATCGTGTCACTTGGGGGGATATCACTTAGGGTTCTGGTCTGGCGGTCTACGGCACGTGTGTTTAAAAACACGATGGAATGTGAGCAAGTCGTGCAATCATTTGAAGGAATTCACGAGGTAGTGGGTGGAAAATCGACCAAGTCTCCACATGTTGAGCAACTGGTTTCAAACACGATCTCCACTTCCCCACTCCTTGATTCCATCAACTGTCACACTTCATGAAATCATGGTGTCTACAATTCCAGCAATATAAATAAGTCTCAAAATCATGATTGAATCATCATCGGGATCATCAATCTCACGTCAAACTGACAACACGAGATCATCAACTCATCAATTGAGCAACTACTCTCAATTGAGCAATTTCAATCACTCAGAGCTTATTGCATTCGGAATTCACACACCCACAATCTTTGATTACCATTGATTCCACACATTTCTCAGCTTCCCTCCTACAGATCAACCCATCCTCTCTTGTGACCGAATTTACTCTGGAACGGTCATTGTATTGATTTAGGCCGGAGTACTACAGATTGATCTCTCGAATCTAAAGCACCCCCTTTGCAGCGGTGCATCTTTGTGAGGTTTAACATTTCGCTCGGTCCGAGGAGTCGCCTCCGTACGGTCTTCTCCTCAATTCCTTAAAAACCAGCAAATCGGTTTTCCCCATCTACACTGAGTCAACATGTAAGTTAACTGAGTCAACACGTGAGTTTGTTGAGTTAACACGTATGCATAAATTAGAGACGGAAGAAAGAACTTCTCGAATTACTCGTGATTGCCAATATATTCTTTCCTATCTCACCAGTGAAAATGAGGATAATTTTTATAATAATGAAGATGAAGAGGTTAGAATTGGTGACACAACTTGTTTAGATGAGCTTCGATCATTTTCATGTTATAATAATGATGACTATGATGAGGATAGTATTGATAAAGAACATGAAATATGTTGGCATAGTGATCAGGAATTTGTTACTCCAATTGAGCTTTATAATGATAGTGTTGTTTCTAGTACAAATCCAAATAATTTCAATAATTATTCACCTATTCAAAAGGATGAGGATTTGACTAGAGATACCACTGTTTTAGACGATGTAGTTCATGATCCTTTAGCCTGCAGTATGTTGGATAATCTATTATTTGATGTGACTATCAGTGAATCGAAGGAAGTAACTATGATTAACACCTTAGTTAATGAGCCTTTACTAGAAACTTTCGCTGGTAATCCTTTATATGATTGAAATGATGGTTTAGAGGAAAGAGTTTACCCTGAGAATAATGTTTTAGAGTCTAGCGATTTAGAAACACTAATCTTAGAAGACCATAAACTCGTAGAGAAGAGCGAGGATGAACCAGACTTAGAAGAATCAATTGACCATTTTCAGGAATCTGATGACCTAGAAATTAGGGAAGTTGTGAGTAGTCTTTCTAGAGACACAGAAAACTCTAAGCTTGGGGGTAATTCTCCGTGTGCTTTAACTATTAGAAAGTTCCCTCGTGTAGGACTTGACATTTGTGCCTCAACCATCTTACAAGATTATCTTCATACACATTTTACCGAACCTAATGATGTCCAGAAAGAAGCTCAATTGTTAGAAACCCATCCTATGGTTGATGTGGTTTACCCAGGTGATAATACCCAAATTGACTTTGTTTTCCCGCCAAAAACTTTTCTTCCAATTGTGGGAACTTATGATTTTCAGATGTTTCGGTTATTAAGTTTTGAGACTGAACCTAATTACTTTAGGAGAATAGGGTCGACACATTTTCTTAAGGAAGACCACCTCTTTCATTGTGGTCAGCTGTGTGAGTCAAATCTGATTGACTTAGAGGATCCCCAGTTATTCAGGATTTTGTTATGCGCTTCTAAGTTCTTATTTGAGTATTTCCAGACTCTTCAGCCTGATATTCAGAATGTCTTTGAGGAAATCCAACCAATGAAAGCTTTTTATCTAGACCCTGTTATAGAACCTGAACCTGAACCACAGCTAGATGTAGTTGTCTTAAACAGGAAACTAGACAAGGGTGTGCTTTATTTGCTAATTTTCTTGGGATGTTACGGATTCCTTTTACTTGTGATAGCCCTATTTGGTTTTGGTGATCCACAGTTATTCCGGCTATTACTTTATGATTCTAAGAGGTGACTAATTCATTTTGATGTCTGGCTGAAGACTTTAAACTTAGCACTTCTTGGGAGGTAACCCATGCTCATGCAACACGGTAATATCTTTCCTTAACTCTTTTGATTCAAGTGGTAACAGTTTCTCCTTGTTCATGCTTTTAATTTTATCTTTAGAACATTGAGGACAATGTTAGATTTAAGTTTGGGGGTATGGGAAAAGCTTTTTAGTTGCAGTATAAATAAACTCCAGAGCCTAGAAATTTATGCCTAATAAGGATATCACTAACCTATCTAAGTGGATGGAAACATCTTGGTTGTAGGAGTTGAGGAACCAATCTGATGAGATGGAAACATCTAAAGAGTCTATTCATAAAAGCACAGAGCTCAGGTGTTAGAATAAAAAAAAAGCATGGTAGTTTCGCCATATCTCGTTGAATCCTAATCCTTATGTTTTTATTTTTAGGTGATTTGGTGGGGCACACGATTCAAGTTGTTACCTTTGCTAGGGTGAAATAGGGTGATTGAGATACCCAAAAAAAAGGCCTGACCATCAGACCAACCAGAATAAATTCAATAAAGTCGACCACTGGTGCCCTTGTATATGCCAGTTGTGTTGACCTAGAGTTAGGTTTATCGACCACTGGTCCCCTTGTATATGCCAGTTGTGTTGATATTAGTCAGACCGGTATCTCAGTCCATTAGGATAGGTCCATCTTGGCAGAGGCCTTCAGACAGATATGGGAAACACTGTTCACTTTAAACCATCTATCTTTTCTCTTTATCCATCTTCTTAATCTTTCCATGTGATTGGTTGACTCCAGTTATGATGTACAGAAACTATCTAAGTGGAGCTCTGTCACTTCATATGAATTTTAGTATGCTTGAGTGCAAACTCATGTACAATAATTGGAATTGCATCAGGGTACTTCCTCCTGTAGTCAATGAGAGTATGCCAACCAAGGAGATTCTTTAGTGCCTTCCAAGGTTTTGCGTAGCTAGCTAGGGTCTGGAGTAAAGGTTTTGTGGGTACACCTCTGGTAAACCCTCCCGAGATTAATTCAATTTTTTAGTTTTGCTCGAGGACTAGCAAACAATAAGTTTGGGGGTATTTGATAGACATATTTTTGTGTCTAATTTGATCTCAATACTATAAATTGTTGGTACTCGATTTTGTACTAATTTTGTTATTTTATGTGTTTGTAGGAATTTTTGGGAAATAAACATTTTTGGAAAATTCGGCTCGAAAAGTTGATTTTGGCACCCGGAGGACACGTGCTATGCGGACTCTCATTTTGGTTAAGGGGCACCTCAAGTACTAAGGGGTACCTCAGTTGGGCACCTGCTATTCGCACCCCAGAACATGATAGGGGACACCATCTTCTTCATTCAAATTTTAGTTTTTGGCGGGAACTTTTGCAGCCACCGGCCAGAGATTAGGGTTGGCGATTTGAGCTTGTTGCAGTGAGATTCAATGGCTGATTTTTGGTTGGGTTGGCTCAATTCAGCTAAACAGGGATGGTGTGGGATTTAGAATCGGCTAAATTTGGATGGATAATCCGTTCGAAGCAAGACAGGGGAGTATGATGTGCAACCGGATTTTGGTCGGATTTCTGATTTGAATTTCAAAGTGATTTGTTTCTTTTTTTGGATTGATACCACCCTGTTACGACTAAACAACGATGGTAAGTCTTATGTTTTGGAAAGTTACGTGGAGTTAGAAGAAAACAGGGTATATGCACATACCTAAGTTATTCTCGGGATTTTCCGAGTTATTTTTGGAGTTCTGCGTGTGGCTGGAGGAAGTTGGATTCGTGATGGATGTTGACTGAGTCTGTCGGAATGTGTCAACACCATTCAGACGCGCGACAAAGTCGAATATGGAAAGATATTCCGGAGAGTATATTTTATTTACTGCCGAAGTTATGTGGAGGATTTGGAGAAGATTCGAGAAGTTAATGAGGCCCTGTCGAGTATTTAAAGAGTGCTGGGATGTCATAGAAGCGGATGGAGAGTTAGGGGTTAGAACAGAGAGCAACAGAGTGATCAAATCACGAGTTGCAGAGAGAAGTTTCTGCTGCTGCAGAGAAGATGAACATGAAAAACATTAGCTGTTAAGGACAGTCGTTTCTAGGGTCGTACATTTCAAGATGTTCTGTAACAGTCCATTAGTCACGCTTATCTTCAGTTAGTAACACCTCTTGTAACAGTGTTTCTTTGTAACAGTTGCATCTGTAACAATTATAACTGTTACAAAGGCCCTGTTTTATACCTTTTCTCCATGTAAACACCTTTTTGAGCAATGAAAAATTCCTTTGAGTGTGTTTTCACCATGCGGAGCTAGACCCCATCACTAGGACAACGGAGGAAACAACTTTTCATGATTGTGGTAAATGAATTAATTCTTTTATTGACTTTTTGCATAGATTTAATTGCTTTATGATTTCTATTAATTATTTTTTATTTTGTTAGATGTCGCATGCTTAGTTCTAAATACTTTAGATGCGTCATGCTTTTACGAAATCTATTTTTGGCAAAGAACTAGAGTCACAACTTCTTTTGTTTGAGCTATATTGTCTAGAGTTAATGAGTGAACCATAACAATATGAAAAGTAGTGGAATCCCGCGTCTCAGCGTCTCTTCATCTTGTGACAAATTGTGTATATATATTTTTCCTTATTTTCTTTATTAAGTCTTAAAGCAAATTCTCAACAAATCTGAGTGAACGAATCATCTTACTACAACATCATTGAAAAATACCATCAATATGTTAATTTGACATTTTTACAACTCAAATTGGGGGAGCGAAAATCATTCATCAATTCCCCACTTTTACTATTCATGGTCGTTGCCATATATTTCTGAATAACCGGCCAAGATGGTTGTACATTCAGTTATGGCTCACATGCCAGCTCCTATGCCCGGCCAGGATGGCTGAACACTTCTTGAGCCAAACCCGATGAAGAGACGTGATGGATGTATTTCCAATTTTGGCTCATAGGCCACTCAAATGTCAACTCGGTGTTCAGCCATGTATTATAGCTTTGGCCCGTAGGCCACTCCTATGCCCAACCGTGATGGTTGTACATTACCAACTCGATGTCCAGCCATGTTGTATGTACATTTTCCACCCGATGTCCAACCATGTTGGTTGTACATATTCAATGCCATCTACCCAACTGGCCTAATGCATCATTTGATGCAAGATTGGCTCTTGGCCAATGTAGCCTCCAACTAATGCCATATAGGCCTTAGCCAATATGCATACGCGATGTGCCTTACTTGGCACCGGATATTGGGCCTGTGCCAGATGCAACTCACATGCAACGGAAGCTTTGTATGAAGCTTCATCTCGAGAAATGGCGCATCCTTTAGCATGCGCCATGCTAAAAACACGGGGTATTACAATGAGACTGTTAATCATATCTTTCTTCACTGTGAGTTTGCTTCAAATATTTGGAATCATTAATTTCAAGGAGAAGCTGAAGCTGTTTTTCACAATGCCAGATGATTTTTTCACTTTTCTATTTTCTTGGAATATAGACTTGCCTTCTAAGCAACAGTTTCAGATTTGGTGCATGGTCTAAGTGGCCATTGTTTGGAGTATTTGGCTGGAAAGGAATTATAGAGTTTTTACAGGAAAGGAGAACAATGAGATTGCTATTCAAAAGAAGATCAAGTATCTCCTTTTCACTTGGTGCTTGGTGTTTAAAAACTTAGAGTCTCCATCTTATGCTGATGCTGTGACATGTTGGCCAAAAATATACTTTGATCATTTGTAAGCAAGATGCAGAGAGATAGTCTGTTACTTCTCTGCTTTCTACTTTTTGTATTGTTCTTCTTGTAACTCCTGAGGGTGGTATATCTTATACCCTCTCTTTTTTTATCAATAAATTTTCTTTACCGATCAGAAAAAAAAAAAGAAAAAAAAAACAACAACGCATATACATATGATAGCTTTGACACCACCAAAAATAACATTGCACCCAGAACAGAAGTACTAAATAAATGATACTAAATTGCTTAATCAAAAAGTAGGCAAAAAATTAAGATTGAATCCTTCGACTCATGTGTGGTGGGAAAGGGAATTTTATGGATTCTTAGTGTAATATTACCTCTATCCAAAACAGGAAAAATTCCAAAACTGGAAAAATAATAATTAGCAATACATACTTCATTTATTTATCAACAATATATACATTTTTTACTTCTTCTATTTGTGGAATAAAACATCTTTGATGAAAACTACATGCTATGCATTTTATTTTTATTCCTTTTTAGAATAGTACTTTAGTGTTTTTTTTTTTGTATGAAAACAGAGGCAACTATCAATACAATTACTAAATAAAAGAGTTTGGGGTTTGCAGAGCTAATCGTAGCCTCATGATGAGCCATAGGCCCCGTGTGGTAATGATTATAATAAGTGATTATGAGCTCATAATCAATTCTGTGAGCCATAATTCATTCTTAGGGTGTTTGGTAACAATTATATTAATCAGCTATTTTAATCATAATTTAAAAAACCAATTATTTTTATAAACAACTAAAACTTGTTTTTAGAAATTAAAATAATTGATTCTCAGTTTTATAAACAAAAACACGGGTTTTTTTTTTTTTTTTTTTTTTTTTT
>NC_039362.1:121380464-121460164 GCF_003573695.1 Papaver somniferum
TCTTTTCGTTAAAAACAACTGAGAGACGGAGAGAGGGGAACGAGAGAAGCAAAAAAAATGGGGGAAGAAATACCTAGATCTGGTTTCTCTCCTGTCTGATTTCATCCATAGTTATATGTTCGTTCACCTTCAGTAGTACTCTCCCTGTTATCTGTTCATCTCCCATTTTTTTGATCTGGTTTCTCTCCTGACGATTAATCTCGATCTTCTCTCATTGCCTTGATTCATCTTCCTTAAAATCTGAAGAACTTCTTATCAAAAATCAAAATCAGGTATGTTTTCTTTAGTGGGTTATCAATTTTTTCTTTGTTAATTTAGTGTTTTGCTCTGATCTTGTTTGTGAAATTTCCCCACTAGTATTTACTAATATTTTCTTAAAAATTGGGTTCATTAGAATGTCGACTGAGACTGCCAAATGGTGTAATAGTTTGGAAAAAAGCCTATGTGAACTTTTGATAGTTCAAATACTTGGTGGTAAGAAGCCTAAATCATTTGTGAAAGAAGCTTGGATTGAAGTAAAAGATGAATTCAACAAGAAAAATGGACAGAATTTTACTATGGATCAGATTAAGAATAGGTATAATTTGTTCAGGGTTAGACACAATGACATGAAGTTGTCCTCTTTCACTACTGGTGCTGGTATAGACCATGTCTTCTTTCTGACCAGAATGCGTTTCTTTCTTGTGAATTCCCTCTACTTGTATTGTGACTAACGATGTTATTGTTGCTGAATATTCTCCGACATTGTTTACATTTTTAGGAAAGTATTATGTTGTTGATGCTGGATATCCAAACATGCCTGGTTTTCTTGCTCCATACCGGGGAGTTCGTTATCACTTACAAGACCGTAGAAGAGGAAGCAATGGAAGGTTCACTGCAAAGGAGTTGTTTAATTTTGGGCATTCTTCATTAAGGAATGCAATCGAGCGAAGCTTTGGAGTTCTTAAATCTCGCTTTCCAATTTTGAGAGATCCTTCCTCATTTCCATACAACACCCAGGTACAAATATTAATAGCAACATGTGCAATTCACAATTTCATTAGGACGGAATCCAAGTCTGATGAACTGTTTGCATATTGTGCAAATGAAGAAAATGTCATAGATGTTGATACATCCCCGCCTGATGAACCGGCGTTTACTGGTATGTACGCACATCAACAAAGAAGAAGTGAAATGAATCACGTGAGAGATGAAATTGCCGATGCCATGTATAGGTTTCGATACCGAAACTAGCTAAGATCAAATTTCTAGTGTATTGAAGATCTATGATTAAATTATTGTGTTGTGGTTTATAAAAAAAAACACTAAAATGATAATGATAAACAGGTGTACCAAACAACTTCTCATTTTAATCATTTTTCATTTTTTGATAATTAATTATTCCAAAAAGTTGTTTGTTAAAATTTATTTCAAAAATGATTATGATATACTCATTTTTCAGTTTATGATTATCTATAATCATCAATAGATAATCATAATGGTTACCAAACAGGGCCATAGAGTTTCCATGTATCAAGTCGGTCTGAATTCGATGATTACAAAACATAAGATTTGAAATAAATACAATAAGTTTGGACCTTTCTAAATTAGGTTTCTTAGAGTGTTGAAGTTGGCGGCTAGATTTGCCAAATTAAAAGCCTAGAGTTTTGATTCCTTTGAGCCTCAACAAGATTATCTAGCATAAAAGTGAATTTTTTTTTCTAATTTTTCATCGATCATTTTATGAAATTCCAGGTTGAATCTGTCTTGTACTTCCTTCTGGTATACTTCCTATATTTTCTACAGAGTTTATCATTCTCAGCAAGAAAATCTATATTAGCTCTCTGAAACTCTGTTTCCCATCTGACTGCTAGTTCAGCTCCCTTTCTTGCATGATTTCTGCTTACTCCATATTCTGTGAAGCTCCTTGCTCCCACACAAATTCCTGAGAAGGACATAACAATAAAGGCAAATTTAGTACAATGAGTAAAAATAGAATTAACAATGTTTTCTGAAAAAGAGGGAGTACCAAGTACGCCACCAGCTTTTAATTCAGAAACCTGCATGGACAAACTTGTCACAGTCAGTAGCACAGATCAACAGTAAAAATTTGATCCGTTATAAGAAAGCATGTTTAACTTGGGCGATCTCAGAAATCAATATTCAAATAATAACCTGAACTATAATACGAACTGAATTCCAACGAGAACAAGTCTTGTAATCTTTCTTTCAAGATACGAATTCTCAAAATATATATTGTAGGTTTTATACAGTCTTTTAGGCTTAAAATATATGTAGGTTATTTTAACGTACTACTTGTAATATTTTTATTGTAAAGATAAAAAAGTATATAGTACTGAAAATAAATAGCACAAGACACCAAAATTTTTGTTAACGAGGAAAACTGCAAAGCATATTAAAACCCGAGACCTAGTCCGTAACTTCATCACCACACTGTATTAAGCCGCTACATACACTAGCATATTATCAGACTTTGGATTGGAATGCAGTTGAGACTAAACTGACCCTACGAGCAATTCAGCTTCAGTTGTGCTCATTTACGTCTCTTGGATCTCGCAAGACCCTACGCAAAATGATTCCCCTATCTAACGTTCTTTACCCTAGAATTTGCTTCAACTTAAGTGAAGACTTTTACGACTATTCTTCCTCTAACAGAAAGCCTATTTGATTTCCTCCAGAAATATATTCAATCAAGGTATGAAAATCTATATGCCATGAGGAATCTTCAAGAAAAGAAGATACCAAGCAAATATACCTCAGATATGCCTAATCAAATCTACCTCACAAGAAAAATCTAAACAAATCAAATCAGAAGTGATTTAAATATCTATCTTGTCGAATCATAAAGTCTGAGACAAAGAGTACTTTGTGACTTCTATCAATCAATTTCTTGATCTAAAGTTTCGAGAACCTTAGAAAATAAGAAAAAGATCTGGATAACAAGAACTATCAAAAGTAAAAAAAAAAAAAAATAGTCTGACCAAGCTTCACGAATCCCTTAGTGAAGTCTTTCAAAGCAGTAACATATTTATGTTTCTCAGAGGAAGCCTAGGTTTTTAGGGCAGACTCTAGTATGCAATTAGGATACATAAGTTCCATAATTAAGTTAGTGTGCATGGAGTCCTTTATTTATACTGATGAACAACCTTGGTATCTTACAAACAAATCTAAGTTCGTGAACTATTGCCTTGTATAGAACTGCCAAGTAAGCAAAACTTCTCCATACAGATTGTTTATAAAAGCAAGTGAGAAGTTTTCTTTGAATTACAAAGAAGCTGTATGCCACCAGAATGCACCATATGGTTTGTCGGAGATCCACTGTTAAGTAGTTTTGAAACCGACAAGCTTAATTTGTTACAAGACCAAATAAGTTCGTGAAAATAGTTTGTGAACTAAAAAATTGTCTCGTAAATTTGGAGTTTTTATATTGACAAGTTCACGAACTGCGCAAAAATGTTTGTGTACTTTGAAATAAAAAGTGTACATGAAACATCAAAAATGAACTAAGTTTATGAACTGAGCAATCAGTTCGCTATACTAAAAGAAATAGTATCTAGTATTATCTGAAAATTGAGTAGTTTGCGAGATGAGTAATTTAGTTCGTGTACGCGAGTTAATTGAGATATTAAGAACTAACTTGACTACTCCTTATATCTTGCAATCTTCTTAGTAATGTTCATTATAATAGTAAAGTCATATGATATGTCTCAGTAGATAAAATGGTAGATAATTTGAGTAAATAGGATAGTCAGTCTTCATATCCTTTGTTGATGATTGACATTGTCTTCAGTCTTCAATTCGTCAAGTTCGATTGGTGATTTCTGATGCTCAACTAGCATGCTCTAATCTTAGCCCAAGACCGACTTTAGTAGACTATAAATCAAGACTTAGTTTTGGTGAACTAAAATTGAAAACAAGCTTGATATACCAAAACTCGTGAGTTTGACCTAGTGATGCTCTAACACCTAAAATCGGTTTCATACAAACCATATTTTATATAAACTCTTTAACTCTTGGACATTCTACTTCTAGTTTTTAATAATCCATTCACATACGAAAATTGGCGCCTGAAAAAACGTGTGATATTCTTATGATCCTACAATTTGAGAGAAAAAAAGATATACAATCAAAAGCAAGTTTATAACAACTAATCAAAAATTGGGATTATTACGATGGTCTCATAGATGGTACGAGCCCACGAGTCGGGATATCCAAACAGAACTTTGCATCCATATTTTGGTAATTAAACCTCTAGGTTTCCCATTGCTAAGGCGTCCTAACATCAAGAGGGTTACTGAAATATGTGAAGCAGGGGGTTTATTTGGGACTTTTTCGTTGCCCTTGTCCTCTTTGGATTTTGCTTCATCGTTTTCTACCTCCACCTCCTGCTTTTTCACCTGCTCGTCGTCGTCCTCCTCCTCATCATCATCATCATCCTTATCACCATTACCATCACTTTCGTCACCATTTTCTTCTTTATCATCACCCCTTGAATTCCCACCTTCATTAAAACCACCACCTTGTTGTGCGAGATCTTCTTGTTTCGTACCTTTTTCGTCGTCGTCTCAATTTATAGATGGAATAGAAGAGGAAGAAGGAGAGGAATCGGGTGGGTCATTACCTTGTTTTGTGATATCAAAAATAACAAATTGTGTCTCTTTCTAATGTTTTTCAGTATATGGACCAGACTCCGTGAATTTATCATTGTGGGGAAATTTTGAAGGAGTTGGCATATATTGCTTTCCTCGCTTGATCTCTTCCGTACCTAAGGCGGTCGTTATGGTCTAAATTGTTGACCATAACGACCATCAATTATACCACGAAGACTTTATACCTATACCATGACGATTTTTGGAAATTTTGGGACATAATAGTCTTCTTTTCGTTGTTCTAGAGTCGTCACATAATAGTTTTCTTTTTGTTGCTCTAGAGTCGCCATGATTTATTCCAGGGTCGTTAAGGCACGAGCTTAAGTCGTGATGGTTTTTGATTCTACCATAACGACTTTAAATATGGTCCTCGTGTTCAGAAAAAAAACTAGTAACAAGCGTCATATGGCCCCAAGTCATATACTATGATGATTTTTTTATAATTTTTACATGCATAAAAAAAATGGTCATGATCTCTGATTTGCGATCATGACGATCTTTTTTTGTGACTGTAATTCTGTGGTTACAAACCTACATCCGCATTCAAAACACCACATAAAACACTAACACCAAGTAGAGTGATGGGTTTTTAGTCTACTCACTTTTTAATTAGGCTATATCTGCTTCAGATTGTTCACTATTAGATAGTATTGATCTAGTGATACCTCCTACAAGCATTGATATCATATCCACTTGTTTATGAGATGGTCCAAATAACTGGATTTTTATTCAAACCTTTGTTGCAGTTCTCGGTGAATTACAACCATTGATGAAATTTCTACTTTATCTGTTTAGAAAATAATCTACTATTGTCATTTTTTAATTGTATTGCCCTATCAAATTGCGCACTATCTTGGTATGGAAAAAGAATGACTCACTCTGCTTTACGAAGTTTTGTTAGGTTTACTAGAAATGAGTTGAGTATCAATAATTTATTTGCAATATATTTTTCTTTTGATGCATAAAAGGAAAGAAGGATATTCCACAGAAGCGCGCACCCATTTAGGTTATGTAAGAGTACAAGTGAACACTGAAGCATTATAGAAGAGTGTTAAAATACATTGATATTCAACTCAGGGGGTTGTTGATCGAGGAATGGGTAGTGACATCTTGAATAGCGATGAGCTTTGATCGACCACCATACTCTTCTGGCAGTATCTCCTCGCCAATTTCCTTAACGAAACTCTCTTTCTCCTTCTCATTACTCACAAAAATAATCTGCACATCCACAGCATTTATACAGCTTAACGAAGATATAGTGGAGATATTACAACAAAAAGAGGCATATGGACATTGAAGCTAAAAAATGAACACTTACATTTTCTTGGATATCTTTGTCTAGAAAGATTGAAAACATCTTCCAGAAACTAACAAAGAATCCAGGAGCATTTAACATGTACATTTTTCCAAGTCGACCAGGGAAATAAGCCTGCACCCACAATTGCAGGAGAAAACAAAAGGAATAAAATCAGACAAGAAGAATGAGGAATGTATACACTTTGCTATCGACCTCTAAGCCGGAGGTTGGTGGTTCTTTCAATAGAATCACTGCAAAGGGCCACTCTGTATCTGCCAAATTTGCATTATTGCTTGATATATGACGATATCTATGTGTGTTCGCCTTCGAACCCGTTACAGCATAGAGATGACCATGATGTTAATCACTGACATCCCAACATGTATGAGAAGATGGAATGTAGGTATGGAACTACGGAAGCTGAATTTTAAAGTAATTGTGTAAAAAATGAAATCTAAATTACCATGAAAAGTGATTTTATAGGTTGGTTACATACCTTCAAAAGTTGGAAGCTTATTGTGAAAGCACGAGCGTCAATGCTCTTATAAGGTATACTTTTTAAATCCACAGCAGAGATGATCTTCTCGTTTCCTGTTTGTTTTCCATCCTTGAAAGAGCTAAATACAGATACCAAGTGTGGAAGATTAATCCGATTAGGCCTTTGACAATTCCCAACTCTCAACAGCATTATAATTTGTTTGATGATGCAAAAATATGAAAATAAAATGCACATATTGTACCTTGCAATTGCTTTGTCAAACAGATAGACTATAAACTCTGAAAAATAAGAAACACAAAGAGACCAAAGTAAATTAGAGGATAAGAAATTTCAAATTTCTCTCATCTTAAAAGAGAAAAATGGAAGAAATATGTTACTCTTGAATTGAAGTGGATCTTTGGATGCTGAAGTGGAATGTCTGTTAGCTTTAGCAACCAGAAATGGTTGTTGTCCGATTTTAGTCAGACCTTGTAAGTAAATCTTGTTGTCACCCAATGCATCTGCTATTTCACTCTCAGGTATGGAACCTAACGGCACGAAATCTTCCCTCCATTTTTTCCATTCAACATACATCTTTGCAGCCTTTTCTGGGTTCATTGATTTTGCTTTCAGAAATCTCAAAAAAGTATGATCCACACACTTCTGAAATACACAAAAAACAACATATTAAGAACAATAAAAGCATATTGTTTGCAAGAAAATTCGTTTGCTTGGCCAAACTTCAAGAAAATGGTTTAATTTGTTCGCTTAAATTACCTGAGTTGGGATTCCTTGGGTCTCTACTAACTCCCGCATCTTGCTTATTGCCATTTCTTGTTTTTGGTCCATCTCTGATTAGTTGTAGAATGATATGGAGGATTTCAAGAATCAAGTACACACACATATATATAGACATATAGATAATTAAGATATATAGATAGAAGTTGATATCGGACAAGTGACTCAACAGTCTCCAACCATAAACGAATTTCTACAGTTAGTCTGGTCATATTATTAACTTCTATAAGAGAAAAGGTGGCAGAAGTGGGTGAGGTACAATTACAGCAGGACGGTACCGCCATACTCAACGGTCTTGTGGTTATTGCCCAAAAAAGAGAGAGTGAAAACTATAGGGAGGCCGACAAACAAAACTTTTAATGACTTTTACAGAGAAAAGATGACAAAAGTAGATATGGAGTTGAAAGTTGTAACATTTATAACACATGAATGTCAATCTCTAGCTAGACTGATAAAGGATGGGCATGCATGGGAGATGTAGCATCAGTAAGTAACAGGATCACGTAATGTGCACGACTACGAGCTCAAATTGCGAAAATGCTAGGGAGACCCCAAAATTTTGACACCAAAAATTTACCCCCTGTGTGTCAAATTTCTATTAACTCATCTAGAGGTCTGCGTCAAGGTGATCCTCTTTCACCTTTGATTTTCGTTCTTATTGAAGATGTCTTGAGCCGCAATCTCTCTAAGTTGTTTGCAGCGAAAAGTATGCACCATATGGTGAGCAAGAAAGGTGTTGCGCCAACTCATTTACTCTTTGAGGATGATATTCTTATTTTCTGTAAAGGTAATCTTCACAGTTTGCAGCATTTGAAGGAGATGCTTGGTATGTATCAACTTGCTTCTGGTCAATACGTTAATTATGCCAAAAGCAAGTTCTATTATGGTGGCGACAAACATTCTCGTGCTGTTGCTATTGCAAATTTTATGGGCATGGAAAGGGCGCTATTCCCAGATAAATATTTGGGAATCCAATTAAAACCTGGTATTGTGCGTCATATTCATGTTCGACAAGTAATGGAGAAGATTATGGATAAACTGGCAGGTTGGAAGGGTAAACTCTTGTCTTTTCAGGCTCGGCTACTTTTGATTAAATCAGTGATTTCTAGTTATTTGCTTCATTCCATGGCTGTGTATAAATGGCCATGCACGGCTATCAAATCAGTTGAGAGGGTCATTCGAAATTTCTTGTGGTCTGGAGATGCTGAGAAGCGTAAATACTTTACGGTTCTTTATGATGATTTATGTCGTCCTAGGTGTGAAGGTGGGCTTGGTCTTAAGAAATTGATTGATGTTAATAGGGTCATGCTTATGAAGTTGTGGGTTTCGATTCGTGACTCTGATAAGACTTGGGCCAGATTCTTGAAGGCGGAGTATTTCAAGATAAATGGCAACTTGATCGATTATAAGTTGGGTTCTTCGGTTTTTCCAGGAATCAGATTGGTGCATAATTTTGTGCAAAGGCATACGCGCTCAATTATAGGTAATGGTGCTAATACTTCCTTATTTTTTGATAATTGGTGTGCTGATTTTTTAATTGCGCAAAGACTTGGCATCACTAAAAAGGGTCCTAATGATTTTAAGGCCAAAGTTAGTGATATTATTGTTGATGGCTCTTGGGTTATTCCTCCAAAGACTAAGGAATTGATGTTACGATGCAATATTTATGTTGATAATTTGCCTCTTATTGGTGGTGGAGATGATTACAAAATTTGGGACTTGGACAGCAAGGGCGTGTTCTCTGTCAAGTCGTCTAAGGCTTCCATCAGGGCTCCTGTAGAAGTTTCGCCAACTGCAGCTCTATTCTCGAGAAGTGTTGTGCATCCTACCTTAAGTGTTCAGTACTGGAAGTTATTTAATAAGCAATGTTGCGCTACTGATGATAATATCATGAAGAAGACAGGTAGGGAGATGCATTCTATGTGCCGCTTGTGCAGGGAGGATTGCGAAGATGTCATCCATATTACTTGGCATTGTAAAATTGCTAAGAAGATTTGGAATTGGGCAGCTGATAATTTTAATCTGAAACCGAATGAAGATCTTGTGGCCTCTTACAAGGCTGCAAAAGGGCGGAATAGGATGATAAAGGATCTGTGGCTTGTTGCAAATCTTGCAATAGTTACAGAATTATGGAAGCTGCGCGATAAGGCTTATTATGAGAACGTGCGAGTTCGATGGCTTGAATTTAAGGGACGGGTTCATCAGGTAATTCGTGATAACTCAATTAGAATGAAGGGCCACATGTATAATGCCTTAGATGATTTGCGAATTTTGAATTTCTTTAGAGTGAAGCATAGATCTTGCAAGCACTCTGTTCCAATTGAAGTTACTTGGACGCCCCCTAATCCAGGTGAGCTTTTGATCTGTTGTGATGGTGCATCACTTGGCAATCCGGGCCAAGCTGGTTCTGCTGTAGTTTTTCGTGATTCTAACTCGGCAGTTTTGGGAGTTTTGTGCATTCGATTGGGCTGGCAGACCAACTTTTATGCTGAAGTTTGTGCGGTTATCTATGGCGCAGTTGTTGCTCAAAGGTGGAATGTCAAAAACCTATGTGTCAGATCGGATTGAGTTGCATATTCGCTCTCCAAAAAGGAGAGTTGTCGTGGCAACTAATGCAGAAGTGGAGAATGGCGAAGAGTTTTTACAACAATATTAGTTATGTTCATAGCTACAGAGAGGCTAATTTTTCAGCTTATGCCTCGGCCAAACAAGCATGTTTGTTGGATGAGGAAGATTATGAGTTTTATGAGGGTAGACCAGGTTTTATTCATTCTGTTGAATGGCCTGAAGAGGTTTATTTTCGTTTTAAATAGGTTTTATTGGCGTGCAACTTTTTTGGCTTAGCGCTAATAAATCCTAGTCCCTGTACAGTTTCGCTTTTTTATTCTTTCTTTTGTTGACCGAGTAAAAAAAAAGAAATTCTATTAACTCATCTTTAAAGCGGACCCATGTTTTTCCCTGGTGGGGTAGGGTGAGGGAGAAATCAGCGATAGATGGAGAAGACACATAGGGGGTCAAAATGTGGTGTAAGATTCCGGGGTCTCCCTAGCAGCTTCCCTCAAATTGATATGATATCCTCCTCAATGAAGATTTAGCGGATTTTCTATAGATACAGTTGGTTGAAATAACAGAACCAGAACCAGAGCTCGTTTTCCAGTAACAAGTACCAGGTCGAGCGAAGATAAACCGCGTAACGATTTTATCTCCAGAGATGTGGCTAAAGTATTTACACCGGATGCCTGCTGGCCTAGACACAACTTGCCCGAAAGCAAGACTAATCCTTAACACATCCCGTGTCATGTTCGTTTTCGGTACAGAGAGGTGCATCGGTCATCACTTTAGTGGAATTACGGGTTCGCGACCATTTATGTGATGTATCCACATACTCCATGTCCGGCTGCAGGGCTACTGGGGGTCTCCCCCATTCACAATCCTGCGAGCTGCAGAGCTACTGGGGGTCTCCCACATTCACAATTCTGCCGTGGTTGTTTACGTGTTCGCGGTTTAAACAATACTACTAACAGAAAAGACAGAAATTCAAAGGTAATAGGGTCAGCTCACGTACCTCGAGTACATACCTCCTTCACGTGGATCGCTGCTTTCCACGCACTTCTGTCGAGCGCCAACTCTCTTTCCAAGCCTCGGCCGTTCAGATCCCGTTTTATCAATTCATCCCATTTGAGTTTCGGTCGTCCTGGACGCTTCATTCTACCTTCTGGTCGTGTGATGCGTCGTAAACGAACTGGTGCGTCAGGTGGTCTTCGTTGTAGATGCCCGAACCAGCATAGTCGGTGTTGTGACAGTATATCCTTCACCGGTATAAGGATATTTACGACATGAAAATTACCTAAGTTAAACAGATTGAATCTTGATTGGATGACTTTTATACTTGTATACTTATTTAGTGACACCTATTTGTATCTAACCTACTGTTTAGGAGATGGTGACACCAAATAACTGGATACTTTCCTAGAAGGGATATTATTCAAATTAACCTTTGGGGCTATTCTCGGAGAATTATAATTGATGAAATTCCTACTTCATCTATTTAGGTCGATTCATCGGTTGCATGTTCTGTAAAATTGCGCATGCACTAATATCTTCGTATGCTGAAGATTATAATTAGGCCTGTCAATGGATACCGATTTTTCGTTAACCGATACCGATAACCCGTTAGTCGTTACCGTCCGACATAGCGGTAAACGGACATCCGATACCGATAAGTTAACGGATAATCCCTTCTTAACGTAACGGTAGTGGAACCGTGCATTTCCGTTAGGTTTAGTTCCGTTATCCGCTAACGTGCGTATTGCACGTGTAAATTTTTTCACTTGTGTTGTGTTTGTGTATCGTCGAAAATGGAGATGGAGTCATGGAGATGTCTTTTTCTTTTCAAAAAACATGATTTTTTTATTTTGCTAGAAGCCTAGAACATCTGAATATTTGTATGTCTGTTTTTGTGTGTGTGGGGCATGGATTTAGAACCTGTTTTGTTGGATTTAATAGTTGATATGTGTTTTTAGCCTATTTTCTGTTTGTACCGGATGGTAACGGATAAATATCCGTTATCCGGTAAATCCAACGTAACGGCAACGTTTTTGATTTTCCTATTTCCGCCGGAACTTAACGGATAACGGATATCCGCTAATTTTTAATGGCAGCGGCAGCGGAAGAGACAATATCCGTTACGTTAACATCCATTGACAGCCCTAATTATAATCAATAAAAATATGATGTCTAAAAAAACGAAAATGACATCCGAGAAGAACATATGCACATACACAAAATTGGTTAAAAAGACCAAAATCAACAATTCCTGAATGAAATGGACAGTTAGATTTTGATACCGTTTAAATGGACAAAAATATAAAAATAGGCAGGATGTAATCAGTTTCATCGTGCCCATTTTCAAATATTTTTTCTTATTTTGAATTTACACAGGATGTATCCAGTTTCATCCCTACTAGTTTCATTCTTACTAATTTATTTTTTTTGACCATTTCACCCAAACTATTTTTTATTCGTCCATTTGAACCGTGATTTAAAAATATTTGGACAAATGACCCATTTTCCGATGCACATATTCCCTATCGACCTAAAGCAAGTTCGGCCCCATAAGAGAATGGAGGTTCAAGAGAAGCTAATCAGGACGCGGTGTTTGAAAACAACGTGGATTTTTAACTTTTAAAAAATCTTTAACAAAATAAAAGATAAAGATGACAAAGTAGTTGAAGCATTTATGGCCTCGCTTGTCATCTGTGTATGATTGTGTCCGTTACCCAGAGGATGGGGCAATAAGCATAGCATGGTCGTGTTGCGTTAGTGAGCCGGACATGGTTCGCCGTATCAGCCGATATATCAGTTTTTACTTTTCATTTTTGGGAGGCTTACCAGAGATAAGCAAAAAGAGCTCAAAGAGCTAACAAGCCCAAGTTTTATGGCAGAAGAATTTCATTTTCCATCTTCCATGCCACCTCAACATTTGGAATTGTTAGTGGAAGCTCAAGTCTTATGATGGAATCGTAGAAAAGCTAAAAAGAATAGCGTTCAATGCTAAAAATAATAGTGTTCGACTTGGTCAATTGTATTTGATTAGAATATATTTGCATGGTTGAAATTAAAAGTGGCTTTTCTGTGTTTGACTTATGCTAAAAGACAAAAAAATCTATTCTGAAAAGCGTGTTTTTTTTGACGATATTCTGAATAGTGTTTTTCATCTTTTAACACGCTATTCAGAATAGCGTTTCTTTAGATTCCACACATCATTCCACAAAACCATGTAACATTGCTTAAAAAAAGTGTGGATGGTACCAATTTGGAATCCATTAGACTTGACATTCCACATTTTTTCCAAGCTTGGAATAGGTTGGGTTCCACCATAAGACTTGTTCTAAGACAAAATTCTAAACATAAAGCTCATAAAAGACAACCACAAAGATGAAATTACAAAGAAATTGTCACAAGTCTCCCACATGACGGCTAGACTAATCTCCTTCAGCTTCTCTGCGTTTCTTTTCCAAAGATAAACTTCGATTTTTACTTGTCAGATAACCCCTTCAATGTCCGCGTTACCATCTTCAAAAATTATATTGTTCATATGGTTCCAAATTGACCAACAAATGGATAAAGATTCTCAAAAAAGATAAAGATCACATTGGATTATTCTTGTATCCTATGTTGTGTATGCACCCATGAAAAAATAAGAATTGTTTTTTACACAGGTACATGCTTAGGGCGTTTTATTGTCTAGTCGCCCTTGGGAGACTCGTGCGCCTAAGGCGCCTTTCACAACATAGATTGTATTTGTTTGCGTATGAGATTGATAGTCTTATACTAACTTTTAATATATATGGGTATTTCAATTCAAAATTTCTGATGTCGGATCATTTATTTAGAAATAATCTAAACAGTTGTTAATTGATGATCAATCATGTTGCAGGGTATATCATATTGGGCAAGAACTAATATTTTTGTATGGTGAAGATTATCATTAATAAAATATGATGTCTAAAAATGAAAATGACATCCAAGAAGAACGCATGCACATATTCCCTATCGACCTAATAAAAGCAAGTTACGCGTAAGAGAATGAAAATCCAAGAGAAGCTATCTAATCATGAAGGGGTGCTTAAACACATCGTGGACTTGGGTGACTCACCAAATAATGAAAAAGTAGCCGAGTGGTTGGAAGTTGAAACATAGTTATTATGGTACTAAACACCGCTGCTACGGCGGGGAGGGCAGATCGACCAAAGAAAAATGAAACACCGCTAATTGCACAACGTGCTATACATCAGCAGTCTAACTCTGCTGACTGATCTAATTCGTCTGAGTTGGATCATCTCATCAGCCGGTATTGAGTTAACTCGCCGGGATGAAAATCCGACAGAGTTGTTTATATTCAGGGAATTCTCAGGCCGATTTTAGATCAATTTCCTGTAAAAAATCCTATCATACATCTATTTCATTCATTGTTCAATCATTCTGTTTCTTGAGATTTTAAATGTGGCTTGAGGTAGTATCCAATCTCTTCTTTTGAAGGATTTAGTGTTAATAAGTCTAATAAAGCTATTACAAAGGTTACTAAAACTGAAACCGGGATACAAGCGGAATTACCGACTCAAACTAGACTAAAACCGAAACAACGCTGCCTTATTGTTGCAACTTATTATGACTCGGATTATAAGAGAACTCAGGTAGAAAAACAATCTATGAAAGACCTCTAGTTTATTTAAATATTGGATTTAAATCAAAGAATCTTGATCAATACTTAAGGTAGGATTACGACTCTAAAAAAACAAAATACATAAACAATTTACACTACAATTAAATAATAAGGTAATTACGTTGGCTCAAAACAAGATGAGCATCCACTGGCCCCAAAGGACTGCTAGTGTGCATTGGTTTTTAATGCTAGACTGTGGTACTTGGATAAAATTGATCATGTTTCCTACCGTGAAATGAGTTAAGTACAGATCAACAATTTTTTTGCATTTTATTCTTCGTTTGATGCATAAAGGAAAAAAATTGTAGTATTACATATGCATGCATATCAAGGATTCCCTTGATTGACAACCACACGATTAGGTTATCTGATAGTAATAGTGAACATTGAAGCTCGTATAGACTGTTAAGATACATTAGTATTTAACTCATGGGATTGTTGGTATGGGAATGAATAGTGACATCTTGAACAGCGACGAGCTTTGATCGACCACCATTTTCTTCTGGTAGTATCTCCTCACCAATTTCCTTTATAAAACTCTCCTTCTCTTTCTCATTGCTCACAAAGATGATCTGCATATGCATAACATATAGGAGAAAACCTTAACGGAGAAATAATGATCATTACTGTAAAAAGAAAAATATTGGCATACCCACCGAATAATAATGTTTGTTGCTACTAAAAGAAGAATATTTTCATACCCACAAAATCACTAAGTTAGAAAGAAGAAAACTTACGTTTTCTTGGATATCTTTATCTAGAAAGACAGAAAACATCTTCCAGAAACTAACAAAGAACCCCGGAGCATTTAACATATACATTTTCCTAGTCTTCCGGGATAATAAGCCTACACCCATTAAAAAAACAAACAAACCAAGAGTGAGGATTGTATCCACTTTTTAATTGACCACTAAGCTTGAGGTCTGGTCAGTGGTTATTTCGATAGAGAACCCGAACGGTCTGCTGCTCTGGGCAATATTAGTAATAGAAAGTGCCATAATTTGTCTGCCAAATTTGCATTCTCGGTTGATATTTGACAACTCATCTACGTGAGTTTACCTTCGAACGTGTTACAATTTATGTATGACCATGATGGTCTAATGATGAAGATCAATTGTAAAGTAGCAATGTACAAAATAAAATCCAATTACCATGAAAAATTATTTTTGAAGTTACGTACCTTCAGAAGGTTGAAGGTGATGGAGAAACCACGAGCGTCAATACTCTTATAAGGGAAACTTTTTAAATCCACAGCTGCAATTATCTTCTCATTTCCTATTTCTCTTCCCTCCTTGAAAGAACTAAATATAAACCAGGGGAAACATTAGACTCGGGGCCGTCTCTGATATTTAGATGACTCTGTACGTGGAACGTAAAGAACGCCTTTTTCACAGAATTTTTTTCTCCTACACATATGAACTATATGTTTTCCTGATATTGTTACTTATAATACTAAAATAAACAGCGTTTATACCAATTACATGGTTTGTCTCATTATAAAATATAAAGTTACTTCCATCTCCACGTAAAAATTAAAATTATCAACTTACTAAAATAAGACTTTTGATAACTAAAAATAACTTTCAAAAGTGATTGTTTCAGAAGAACTGACATCGTTATTTAAATTTCAGTCTCTTAAATTCTTGTTAGCAAACTCATCAATCAATTTTTGAGAATCATTTTTGCCTAAATTTTCTAATATTGACACATAACAATCGAAAGATACAAAATCATAATGTGTTAGAAACATGTGTTTAATGACTAAGATACCCTTGTGTCTAAGATTAAAGTTTCCATATATTTGAGTATTAACTTGTCAATCCATACTAATATGTCCTTAAAATCATGTAATTACACACACACACGAATAAAATTCTCTCTTCTTCTTTACTTTTGTCTCGTTTTTATTTGATAACATGTTATTAGTTCTAATTAGTAAAAATTTATTTCTGACAATCGATTTATCTAATTCTTTTGCCATCTTTAGAATATAATCGATCGTTTTCTTTGTTTTTGTAAAAACTAAATCCTTTTTCTTAACTAGGTTTAATTTTTTTTTCTCTTTACATCTAAATTTAAATCTAACTTGTAGTTTGTCTTATAAATCATATGATATGATGTATATGAAAATAATACTTTTAATTCTTTTTTATTGTATCTTGATTCATTATAAATGTATACGGTTCATAACCAAAAATAAAAAATAAAAAAATTGAACATATTCATCATATTAATATTATATTATACTTTTTAACTAAAGAAGGTTTTTGCTCATACTGTGACAAGACTTGTCACATTTGGAAATTATAAGATGTGAATAGTTGCTCGTTTGAAAACTATCTAAACCATTACAATTGTTCGTTGAATATACCAAGTATTAATTACTCTTTTAGTTCATATATCCTACTTTGAATTAACTTTTTTCTTGATTTATACAGGACATAACGAGCAAACTATACCATTAATGTGACGTACATCAGAGGCACAAGTATGTATTTTTACTCATTATACAGTAAATTTCTAATTCTTTTTAATATAATGTGATTGATTTTTGATTCACTATTACATGCAGCGGGTAATCAATTTCGGCGATAAATTTGATTCATGTTTCTTCTCTGATTCATTTTATAGAGGAAAGATCATCGATGGGTGATGGTTTATAGTTTCCGTACCACTAAAACAAACTATAGTCACCAAAATTTGGTGTCACTGCAGACTTGATTACCTTTTACTATAACTAATCACATAGCTCGTAAACCTAAGGCCAGTTAATTTTGATATCTTTGTTCGTTGGATGAATGCCAGTTAATTAAAACCATGTTGTTTTCTTACAAAGTTTTAACGAGGCAACATCTCACTGACATTGATTTTTCATTCAAAATGTTTGTATTTTGCTCTTTTTCTTCGCCCAAAATTTTTCCTATTGGGTTTTAGTGTGGCAATTTATTCAACCTAGATCCAAGGTTGTCTAAATTCGATTATTTAGTGGATGCCCACATTTGAGTAAACCAAATCAACATAACCATCTTTTAGGAATTTGGATGTCCTTCTGAACCACTAAGGTTTAAACAAATACAGTTTTATTTCATGTATAGTAGTGTATTCATATCTTGGCACTTTATTTTAAAAACTTCAACTACTTCCACAAATCATCTCCGAGAAGTTAACAATCCATGACATATCATTTAAAGACAATACTACTTGTGAAACACTAATGAGTACTACATCAACTAGCAGATTTTTTCACGAAAGCATTGTTATTTCCAGGATTCAAGAAATTTGTTTATCAAAATTAGAAAGTCTCAACTCAAAAGATTTGTAAGCCAAAATTTGATTGAAGTACTCATTAAGGGGAGCGCCATCATCAAAGGTGTATTTACTAGATTTATTGTGTTGTATCATTTTTTCCTTCGTCAAGGTCTCTCCCAATAGATTTTCCTTTTCAATGTTGAAACGAGGCAACGTTTGCATGTCCAACACTATTTTAAGTGTTTACATGCATACATAATTTAAAGTTTTCGCTCTTGAGATTTCAAGGTATATCGTAATGACTTAGACACAATAGTCATCAGATGTAGTGTTATAAAATTAAGTTTGTTAACTAAGTAAAGTAAGATGTCCCTGCGATCTAGGATTAGGTTTCCATATACTTCTATTCCTATAAACAGGGCTTAAAAGCACACATGAATAAAAATTTCTTCTTCCCCTATACTTTTATCTCTTCACACTTTTCTCTCTTCTATATCACATAACCAAATGAATAATATTTACTAGTTTATTTTATAGTAAGATGGAAATTGAATTCTTAATGTTCTACTTTTTAACAACACGAATTAGATGCATTAGAATAACACACAAAACATTTTGTAAGACGTACATTATATTCTCTCCTTATTTTGGGCTTACTTATGTTTAATACTCCCTCCGTTCCTTTTTAGTAGGCCGGTTTTGTTTCTAGAGAAAATTAAGGAAATTAAGAGAACTAATCATTGAAAGTGGTCCTCATGACACTTGTCAATAACAGAAGTGAAGTGAAATGGTCCCCATGACACTTGTCAGCAAAAGAAGTATAATGAAATGGTCCACATGACACTTGTCATCAAAAGAAGTTAAAAGAAAAGTGGTCCCAGATAACTAAAGTAACATTTGACTTTCCTAATTAGGAAACCAACCTATTTTTTTCAAACATTTATTTTAGGAAACCAGCCTATTAAAAAAGAACTGAGAGAATATTATTATTAGCCCACAATTATAACCAAAGAAACAAATTTTGGCCTTCACTATAGTATTTTTATTTTTGGTATCCTGGGTTGGAGCCCAGATTGCCAAGCTTCAGAGTCGGGCCTGATTGGACTGATTAGCCCTTTGATATGACGGAAAATGGATCATTTGTCCAAATATTTTTAAAACATGGTTCTAATGGACGAGTAAAAATTAGTATGGGTGAAATGGACAAAAAAAATAGCAATAATGAAACTGGATTCACCCTGTCTTAAACTTAAAAAAGAGCGTGGATGAAACTGGATGCATCCTGATGTAAATTAAAAATAAGAAAAAGTATTTGAAAATGGGTAGGATGAAACTATTTACATCCTGGCTATTTTTACATTTTCGTCCATTTGAACAATATCAAATTTTACATGTCTTTTCCCCCCAGGAATTGTCGTTATTGGGTTAGTTGACCAATTTTGTGTTGATATTATCGGACTCTCACCAATTTACCATTTTTATTGGAAGTAAATGGAGATAAAAAAATTTAGCACAGACACTTTCAATGATGCAAAAGATCAAGAAGAAATTGCACATATGTACCTGCCAATTGCTCTGTCAAATAGATAGACTAGGAACTCTGCAAAATGAAAAACACAGAGACCAAATTAAACTAGAGGATCAAAGATTTAGATTTCTTAAATCTTGAAAGAGAGAAATGGTAATGAGTGACATTTTAGAACAAGAGACTCAAGACAGGACCTACTAAAAGTTGAAAATGGTCTACTTTGTTGATCGCAGTATTTTACTTTTTTGAGTTATACTATGGGATCAATTTTCGTGCGTTCGTTGTTTATTTTGTTGCCTCCTTATGGCTTTAGACAGACTCAAACTATGTTTCTCAAGGATTTCCTGGTGTTGTCTAATACGTTTGACATCGAAAAATTGACACTTAGATTATTTCTTAAACAGGGGCAAATTATTTTTCTTTAGAACGCAAAATGGAAAAAATATCTCACTCTTAAATTGAAGTGGATCCTTGGATGCTGAAGTGAAGTGTCTGTTACTTACACAGATCAGAAATGGATGTTGCCCAATTTGAGTCAGGCCTTGTAAGTAAATCTTTTTATCACCCAATTGATCTACTATTTCGCTCTCAGGTATGAAACCTAATGGAACGAATTCTTCCCTCCATTTTTCCCGTTCAACAAACATCTTTGCAGCCTTTTCTGGGTTCATTGATTTTGCTTTCAGAAATCTTAAAAAGGTTTGATCCACGAACTTCTGAAATAAACGAAAATGCAACACATCAAGGAGAATATAGCATATTGTTTGCAAGGAAATTGTTTAGTTTGTTTGATTTTATTACCTGAGTTGGAATTCCTTGGGTCTCTACTAGTTCCCGCATCTTGCTTACTGCCATTTCTTGTTTCTGGTCCATATTTGATTAGTTGTAGAATGATTTCGAGGATTTCAAGAATCACTTAAATTTATACAGATAGGAGTGGAGAGTAAGTGGTTGATATTTGCCAACCGTAAACGAATTTCTACAGTTTAACTTCCATAAGGAGAAATATTAAGAATGGTAGAAGTGGGTGCCGTACGATTATAGCAAGATCGCGATACTCAACGGTTTTGTTAAAAAGAGAAAGAGAAAATTATAATTAGACCGACAAAAAAAATCCTGACAACTTTTACAAAGATAAGATGACAAAGTTAGATGAGGAGTTGAGAAGTCGTAACATTTATAACACAAGAGTGTAAATTGCTAGTTAAACTGCTAAAGGATGTGCATGCATGGGCATGTTGCATTAGTAGGTAGCGAGGTTGCATAATGTGCATAACTACGAAAGCTCAATCACAATGCGGTGGCTGCTATATCATTGGATGGAGGTGGTGGGCAGGAAGCTATTTTACCTGCACAAAAAAAAAAACGCGCTGTCAAATGGATCGGTTAGATGGCGTTCGTACTTCCCCAAATAGTTGATTTTCGATCGCAACCTTGACATGGCGGAACTTTTACAGTCGATCAAAGAGGTGGAATGCATTGCAGAAACAGGTGAAAAGGGACAAACACATGTTACACTCCCAACAGCGCATACTTATCTACTAACACAATCTCCATCACATTTATATCATGAGCGTTGAACATCTATTACCAGATAGAATCATAGAGATATGCTATCAGATGTACACGACGTGCGCTTCTCCACCACATGAAGATTTCTACACGGTTAGCGTAATTTCCAAAATTGATGACTATATCCTTTTCGAAAATTCATTATTGGTGAACTTATAAGCACTTGAATAAGATTATTAAGATTATTCCCAACAATTGGATAATTGTTGTAGGAAGCCTAAGGTTTTTTCTTTACATATATATATATAAATGATACTTTACCTATGTAATAGGCTAATCAATAGAAATCCTTCTCTTCTCTGCCTTTTCCTTTTTCCCCTATTATTTTACTACAATACGTTATCATGCACGAAGCTATACCACAGAGCTATATTGGATCAGTTGATTTTTTTTGCATGGATGCGATACCAGGTATCCTGGCATTTTTAGGGACGACCCCAAAAGAATTAGGGGCGACACAAAATGACAAAATAGGTTGAAAATACTTATATGTCCCTTCATAATCGGTAGTTTAGAAGAAAAAAAGTATCTACTGATTGTGACTATGTTCTTCTCTTCCTACCTTTGTTTTGAAATAATTAAATTTGGAAATACTACCATAATCGGTAGGCAATAAACATCATCAAACTACCGATTGTATAATCGGTAGGCAATAAACATCATATGAAACTACCGATTGTGAAAACAAAGAAATCCAAAATTCCATTGATTTTGAAATTTTGAATTTGGGGCTACTACCATAATCGGGAGGCAATAAACATCATGAAACTACCGTAGGCAATAAACATCATGAAACTACCGATTGTAAAAATAGAGAAATCTAAAATTCCTATTGGTTTTTGAAAATTTCCAATTTGGGGCTATTACCATAATCGGGAGGCAATAAACATCATGAAACTACCGATTGTACAATCGGTAGGCAATAAACATCATGAAACTACCGATTCTGGTTGTTCTCAATCATGTGAAAATGGAATCTCCTTTATATAACAAATTTCTCCCAATTGTAGACTTAACTACCGATTATGGAGGGCATATTTGGCATTTCGAAAAATTTGAGATAAGGGGTGGCTTTGGTTTAGGTTTGGGTAACCTTTTTTGTCATTTTGTGTCGCCCCTAATTCTTTTTTGGTCGCCCCTAAAAATGCCAGGCCTGGTATTTCTTTTGAACAAAGAAATTTCGTTTCATATTATATATTAGGGTTTCACGAAAGCATGATTATCAAACATATAGATTTAACCGTTAGATTTTCATGAAAATTTAATATGTTCAACCCGATTAGTATTTATTTACTATGTTAAAATTTAAATAAAATCGGAATATGATGCAATCTCCTAATTATGATTTTAGTAGAACTGTCTTCGTTTAAGAAACCCTAATTATAACAGCGTCAAAAAACCTAAGTTTCCTATAATTGTAACCGTTGGATTATTCTGTAATTTTTATATGTGGTATATGTTATCCTCATGGAGATAATATAAATATTTCATAAAGATCCAACTATGGAAAGTACTCCAAAGTACGTGATATTTTCTACTGTGTCCATAGAAACGTGAATTGGAACAGTTATACGGCGTCATAAATATCTTTTTAGCTAGACGTTGGATGTCTTTCAAATTTTAATATGTTTGTCGAAACATTTTGGTGAATCTACGGTAAAAATTTCATAATGATCGGATTATGATGCATTTGTCCGTCGATCAGAACAGTTGAAAGAAGAAGTTTTTCAATTTTTAGGGTTAACGATATGTTTTGGGCTCATATGCTAATAGTTTCACACTTATTATCAATGGGCCTGAATATTTCATATATAATGGACCATATATGTTTATATTCATTAAAAATGACCTTGTCAACCCAATGGACCGGGTCTTGACCATATAATTGACCAGACTTTGACAAAACCAATTCGACTCTAATTTGACCTTTTGAACTTAGAAGTACTTGAGCACCACTAAAGAGTCTATGATGTGGAAGTTTGTGTACACAAGTACAATATTTTCTTCATAAAAATCTTCAACTTATAAAGATACACCTTTCAAAGAGGAAACCATACCTTCAACATTTCCAAGGCGACATATTAACTTCAGAAGACGATGTATTGCTTTGAAGGAAGTTTGTCGAAACATTCATTTTCCCCCAAACTTGAATGTTAAGTGGGATGCAATCAACTTGTTAGACTATAATGAGTCAATAACTTTGACAATGATATGTTGTAATTAAAAGCACACCTCACGTTTTGTGGAAAGAAACTCACAAAAGTTTGCATGAGTCAGAGATGTAATTCTGACTCCAGTAGTAATGATACAAAATAAATGTATCTACCTATAATGGGACAAAGATGTAATTCTGACTCATACCAATGAGAGTTGCAAATTTTGGTATAAGCATTTTACTGAGAATGATACAAGCGTTGTCATACAGGTATCATATACTAGTAGTCAACTACAAGAGATATAGGGAGTTTAAAGGAAAACGAACACACTATATTCTTGGAGAAGGTCATGCCCTAGACATCAACATTAATGGAAACAAGAAATTTGCCAAGTCAATACACTTACCCATTTTTTTTCTTACCTTTATTCAATCGAATTCGTATGGTTAGATTCTATATTTTGATCCTAAACTGTTGTCTACATGATAGTTTGACATATATTTCATTAGCTAAAATAAAGAAATTTTTTTTGCGAAGAATTAAATTCATTCTTTGCGCTTATGGAATGAAAAGTATATCATTATCATGAGATTGAAATACTCTAAAGAACTTGAGATATACTCAAAAGTACTTGAGTTATAAGGATCATTCATACATTATGATGAAAAGTATATCATCTTTATGAACGGTAACACTCTAAAGTAAATGAGATAGATTTTCTTTTGTTACGTAATAAGGTCACACCACTTATTACACGAAACTCTTAAGGAATTTAAATTAGTTGTTGAACTATTTTCTTATAATGTGACTACGATGATTGGATCATCGAGCGAAGCAATGCTCAAATTTTGTTTCCAAGATGGAACAAAGATTAAAAGTCACAAAATCTTTATATGTACCGAGAGCTAATCACCGTGTTAAATTCCAAAGAGACCCATGCTAGTGGATATCATATGGAAACTCACAATGATGAGAATGTAATTGATTGCATATTTTATAGTCTCTAATATATTTGGAAGGAAATATATCTTAGAGAAACTAATGAGTCAATCTAGTGAAATGTAAATCACTATAGTATTTGGATTATTGAATCCATATTGACTTCGACGATGAAATATTGGGAATTGACTCATACAGACATAACCATAAAGGCACTTTGGTTGTGACATGATATTTCGTTTTGAAAGGACTCATATGTTGATCGCTATGTTTGAGTGGACGAGACAATGGGAAAAAGATTGTCAGAATGTGAAGTAACAGCATATCTCTCAATAAGTGTTCTCTAAAGAACTAGATGCACAACCCCCCTTTCCGTTATAATTTTAAGTAAGAGAGCATATCACTCATTTCACAAAGCCTTCGGTAAAATAAGACCGAGACCATCCTAAGATGCAAATGGTAAACAATCCATATTACAAAGAAAACGGGGTGATATTTAGAAAATATCCATGCAGAATGCGGACCACTAAAGTGACTTACGGCTTTCGTGGATTATTATTTTTTTTGACATTTTGGACTAGTTATAGTTCCCAAGTAATGTTGCGTTTGTAAAACTACTAGCACACATTATACATGTAAGGACTCACCACCCCTTGTAAATGCTAGAGAGTATACATCAAAAAGACTTGATGGTTATTTCATGTTTAATAGGATCAATGTAGAGCATCCTATACCCTATGGTCTCGCAAAGGCTATCATCAAAGGTTACATATGGTGCCTAAGGCATGGCTATGCGTACAAACCTACCTTTAACTTCTTGGGGAATATGCAATCGCATCTTCACTTATTCGTTTCATACCCACAATTGGTTAACCATTCTTTGCGTACCAGTTGGTAACTGGATATAAACCTGACATTTTGTGTTCTTACGCATTTTTGGTAGCACTATATATGTGCCCGTATGACTCCACATCGTACTATGATGGGTCATCGAAATGATTAAGTGATTTTGTTGGACAAAAATTTCCAACAATTATCCGCATTTTAAAACCTTTGGCAGGAGATCTCTTACCGCTAGATTTGCGGGTTATCACTTTAATGAGACAACCTTCCCGTCGTTAGGGGGAGATAAGAAAAATTATTTTCTAAGGGAACGACAGGAATTGTCGTGGTGTGTTCCCACTGTGTCTCATATTGATTCTTGTACTCCACAAATGTAAATGTGAAGTGAAAGAATAGTCGATTTTCAGAATGTACATTGATGTCGCTAAAGTGATGTGATCACACATACCAGCTGCAAACCTACCTGCAAGGTTACAAATCCTTAATAAGAGATATACACCATAGACTTAGGTGTTGTACACTTAGTGTAAGTGTGGTTGAGGTCGTGGCTCCATAAAGGAAGTTGGAGAGACCACTTGGTTCGATCAATCCTCACCTAGAAAGGAAGTAGGTGAGGAAGGCACAACTTACTTATATCATCAGAAATCATCTCATAAGATTGTCTCTGAATATGTCCATGAATCAAACTGGAGGACGCTCCGAAGTTTAATGATTCCAGAGAACAATGACATCCCAAGTGGATTATGATAATACGCACGAGTCAATGGAAAGATCATGCAAGCATATTGATGATTAATTTCATATACACTTGCTTAAGGAAATAGAGCAAGATGAGATCGAACCGTGCTCCTTGTTGCATAATGTCAACGAATAGCACATTTGGCCTATACAACCCAGGTAGAACTTGGTTCTTTGACAAATATACAGGTATTTGGTGTGGTAGTGCTAACCAACCAAGTGTAAAGCCTATTGGACATACATGATTAATTTGTCATAAAGCATAATGAGAAGAAAGAAGTCTTAAAGTATAAAGACTCGCCTTTGTGGCGCGAGGTTTCTCACAAATCCCTGGAATTTTTTTGTAATGAGCTTCACAGTGTTCGGCTACTCAGTTAGCTTGGTAATTTCAAAAGGACTTGAAATGAAGCATATGTATGTGGTTGTTACGTATCTCTGAAAGAATCAAGAGATAGAAGATATTTACAAAAGTACTTGATAGCCTTTTGTTACCCAAATCAAGTGACTCTAAACCACATAGTGCGTTTACAGTTAGATAGAAGCTCACTTATAGATAGAGTATACCCGTCTAAGTGGCTATTTGATTTGGAGGGATAAACAAGTAAGTTATTTTTTCCTTGCGTATTCACAAGAAATTTCCTGATTGTAATTGTAGCTACCTATGTCGGTGGTACAAACATGATGGGTACTCTTGATGTAATAAGAGACCTTAAAAGCTATTTGAAATCCGAATTTGAGATTAAAAATCTGGGGAAAGCTCGACCGAATACTGAGCTTGTGGTATATTAATCCACCAGTTGCATATGTCTAAAGTTGTCAGGCAATTTAATAAAGACATGCATCCTGATAGAACTCCCATGATTAGTCGAGGTTCAAATGTAAGTAAGTGACCATTTCGTCTAAAGGAAGATGACGAAGATGTGTTGGGGATGAAATTCCCATATCTAAGTACAATATACGCATTGTTGTACTTAGTATAGTAATATACTCGATTAAATTTTACATCCTCATGGAACTTGTTAGCTAGATATAACTCAGCGCCAACACAACGTCATTGGAATGGTACAATGAATGTAATCATGTACTTAAAAATAACCATTGACATGAGTTTATTTTATCCCAGCAAAGGCATAAAACTGAATGCTAAAGGAACTGCAATCCAAAGGTTGTTGATTATGAAGGAACAATAATTTCTTCTCCAAGGAAAGTAATCAGGGGGAGATACGGAAGACTATTTTTTAAGTCATTACCGATATTCAGTTTTGAAAAGTACATGACTAAAAAAACTGTATGGAACAACTCTGAAAGTAATTAGGGGAGATGCCGACATCAAGGGGAGGATCCAAGGATATGATGTCGACATATTTTACTTCGAAATTGAAGCTATGTTGTACTCTTTTTCCCTTCGATCGAGAATATTTTTTCCCAAAGGGTTTTGTTACTCGACAAGGTTTTTATCTAGACAACACTAAAAACATCAAGTATGTTGAACGTTGAAGACATAGAGATCGCGTTGATATTACTGAAAATATCTGAATCAAAGAAATGAAACGCGATATTCTCTTAAGCAACGTAAATTCCAGAATCAACAACATGGTCTTATAAACATTCAAGTCACCAAAGTAAAGTGTCATAAACTCTTTTTGAATGCATTAGACTAATGAAAATTATCTGACATCAGGGGAACATCTAATGGTGTGTTGAACTATTTTCCTTCACCGAGGTTGCTTTTTCCCACAAGGTTTTGTTACTCGGCAAGGTTTTCAATGAGACAACTAGTCAACTTCAATGGAGGAAAGTGATCATCTGCAATGGATCACCTTTACTTGCATCTATCACGTTGTACTCTTTTTCCTTCGTCAAGGTTTTATCCTGCTGGGTTTTTCTTGTCAAGGTTTTAATGAGGCAACATATTTGAGTCCATCTATGTTCTAAGTTTGCTTAATATTGCACTCTTTTTCTTTAGTTCAGGTTTTGCCCCTATAGGTTTTCCTGACGAAGTTTTAACGAGGCAATTAACTTAGACTCATCGATCTTTGAAAATCGTATTGCATGTGATGAACTACATGTAAAGTACGTGACAACATGTGAAGAGTTTTACCAAGGTTTTATCCTACTGGGTTTTTCCTTGTCAAAGTTTTAATGAGGCGATTGATTTCGTCACAAGTCATCAAGAAGAGGACGACATTTGAAGACCTACATTCGAAGCACTATACATGAAGCACTACAAACGGAGTTCTATTGGACCACACAAGGGGGAGTGTTGTAGGTCCTACGGCCCATGGGTGTGCGGCCCAACTAGAAGCCTAAGGATTTCTCTTTACATGTATATAAAAGATACTTTACCTATGTAATAGGCTAATCAATAGAAATCCTTCTCTTCTTGCCTCTTCCGTTTTCCCCTATTATTCTACTACAACAATAATCTCTAATTAAGATTATTAGATTGTATTTATAATTTAACTGTTTAGGAGATAATCCATATAACTGGATACTTTCCAAGAATGAATGTTCTTGGAAGTTTCAAGGGCAGGTCTCGGAGAATTACAATTGACGACAAAGTAGCTGAGTAGTTGAAAGCAGGGACGGGCCTAGCAAGGGGCTAACCAAGGGGCTAACCAGGCTATAGCCCGTCCCTATTTTTGGCCCAAAATAGTTTTATGTGGGGAAATTTGTTAAAATTAGATTTTAGTCCAGTTATATTTATGACTAGTCAGTATTATCTTAGCTCAAATGACGTTCAGTGCATGATCTTGTTTAATAACCTGATTTTTTTTTTTGCATTTTATCCATTCATTTTCTCATTTTGCTTCCATAAACTATAAATTTCTTTCTCCAATCATGTTTTATTATTCATTTTATGCATTTTAATTTTTTACTTGTCTATCATCTAGTGTTTTATAGGAAAATCCCAGTTAACCGCTAAATATGCGATTCTTTTGGGAAATGTCACAACTTTCGACCGTATTTGCAATTGGTTATATTCTGGCCCCATCATACGAAAATTTCTGGGTCCATCCCTGATTGAAAGCTGAAACATTATGGAATAAGTGTATATGACATGGCTCGCTTGTTCATGTTTATGCCGTTGTTGTCCGAAAATGGGAAATAAACATATAGCTTGGTCATGTTGCATTAATACGTCGGGCATGGTTTGCGACAATATTAGCGGAAACTACTGTTGGTACCCCGTTTTTACTTGTACAAGATTCTCAAAAAAACGAAGATCAATCACATTGGATTATTATCTAATTTGTCCATATATGTGGTTGCTATGTCCTAATTAAATATACTAATGTAAATATTTTTAGTTGTAAAATTCTAAAAAACAATTGTTGATATGGAAGTAATTTGGTAATACAATTTGATGGATTATCCTACCATTTTCGTGATAATTTTTCTGTTCTAGCAATTTTAGAGAAAATTCTTGTCACTTCAATTTTTCTCTAGGGACATAATTAATGACACTTCCAGTGTTCACATTGTTGAACAATAGAAATAAGATCTCTAATAAAATGATGAATTCTTAGTTGATATTAAATTGTCATTTACGTATAGTGAAAAGGAGAGGTTGCCAAGTACATCGCCAATTTTTTTGTTCGGCAACATGTATGGATAAAACCTAATACAATTACAAGTAGGTCAATTCAAAGACCCTTGAAATAAGATTGTATACAAAACTTTTCTCTTTTTCTTCCACAATCAATATGTTTAGCCTAAAGGTCCTTAAACCTGATTGTGTAAAAGAGCTCTTGGACAAACTCAAAAATCAATATCCAACATCAATATAGTCCTATATGAATTAAGAGGATCTAAATCTACCAAGTATGAAACATGCAAACTTTCTTTCAAGATGTGAATTCAATAAGAACGAGTCTTGTGTTTTTATCTCAATTAATGTGGAAAAGAAAAAACACAAGACACCAAAAATTTTGTTAACTAGGAAAACTGTACCTGCAGAAAAACCCCGGGAGCTGTATTAAACTGCTATAGACATTATCCTACTATCAGATTTCAAACTGGTGGTGAAGTTGAGACCGAATTAACCCTCTAAGCAATTCAGCCGCAGTCGTGTTCCTTACGCCTCTTGAATCTCGCAAGATTCTGCGCACTTGATTTCCTTAGCTGACGTCCTTTACATCCTAAGAGTTGATTCAACCTCAGTGGAGACTTTGGATACCTTTCTGCCTCTAACAAACAAGTTTATTTGATTTTTCTATCTAGGTTTCGAAATCTGTTTTCAGTAGACAAAGTCCAGCAAACCTCACGAATCAAGAACACTTACACTTAGTTAGCAGAGAAGCCTGGATTACAAGCCACCTCTCAAGAACAATCCAAACAAATCAAGGAAGAGTTTAGATATCTATCGTGAGAAATTGTTTTTATCTATCCCGTTCCTGATCTAAGATTACTAAAACCTCAAATATCAATAAAAACAAGATCTGGATACACGAACTATCATGAAAAGATAGACCGACCGGGCTTCACGAATCCCGAAGTGAAGACTTCAAATTCGTAACTAATTATGTTTTACAGAGGAAATCTAGGTTATAGAGGATGACTCTAGCTTTGCAACTAGGACACTGAGTGCCGATAATTAAGAAATCATGTTACAAAAGTCTCTCTACTTATAGATTGTCAAGGCTGTAGGTAGCTTTGAATTCAAGCTAAGATAACTTGAAATCCAAGCAAAAACTTTCCCAGTCGAGATGAAATTCTAATTAGGAATTCATGTAAGCATTTGCAAAATTCGCCTTGAAATTACACAGAAGAATATGCATTATGGTTCAGGGTTATAGAGCCGTGCACAATGAGGTTCATAGTGTCTCAATAGCCTTTGAACTTACAAGTGAAAACGCGGAGGTACCAAAATACACCACCAACTTTTTCTTAGGCAACCTGTATGGAAAGACTCAAATATCATTTCGAGAGCTCAACTTAATGAATCTCAATCAAGAAATAATATTTAGAGTTATATCTCTATCTCTTAGAGTCATAATGTTTACAAAGGCAAGTCCGTGAACCTGATTTCCGGGTGAGAGTACTTGGTGATTCCAAAGATCAATTTCTAAGTATCAATCAAGTCGTATCCAACAAACAAGGATGGATGTATCTACTTTGAATAATTAACGCACAACCTGTGATATTTCAATTATAAAGATAAACAATATAATGCGGAAAAAGAAATATCACTGACACCAAAAGTTTTGTTAATGGGGAAACCGCAAATGCAGAAAAACATCGGGACCTAGTCCAGATTGAACACCAAACTGCAATAAGCCACTACAGACACTAGCCTACTACCAATTAACTTCAGACTGGAATGTAGTTGAGAACGAATTAAACCATCACAACAATTCAGTTACAGTCGCGCTCCTTACGCCTCTTGAAGTCTTTATAGTCGTTAAACCCTAAAATGGTTTTAGGAAGAAGACGACTCTAGTTACAACAAGGACACACCAAGAAAAGTAATGTCAGGATTCAAAGATCTCATTTGCTTGAAGTTTCCCTTTTATAGATATTCAAAGTAAAGGTTGCTTTAGGTTTAAGCTAAGATAGCTTTGTAACCAAGCAAACAATATCCATTGTTAGATGAATCTTTGAATCTGATTTACATAACAAGATATACACTCTGGTTAGGGTGAACCGTAATTGAACCATGTATAAGACCACGCTCAAGCATGGTTAGCCTAAGTTATCCATCTGAACTATAAGCTTGAGCATTTTCATAAACACTTAAAACTTAACTCGAAACACAATCAAGTGATCAAATATGTCTATGGTGTTTTTAGAGATTATTCAATGGAAAATTATCTTGGAGAAATAATTTATGTACATATGAATTTAATCAACATGGTAAGTAGGTGTACAAGGTACTATTACTTAACCTGTTCGTGAACAGTTATGTCACGGTACGTGTACCGATATGTAAACCTTAAGATATAACTGAGTTTCAAAGTTCACATAACGTTTTCGGTATGCGTACTGGTACGGATACCATTTAAACATAACGAGTTCCGGAGTCCACGGAACTTTTGTGGTACTTTTACTGGTATGGATACCATTTAAGCCACGTTCCGGAGTCCACAGAACCTTTCTGGTACGTGTAAAACATATGTATGAGTTGTTGACAAAGGCTCTTCCATTGAAACTAATAAACTCCTTTGTCTAGTTAGATCAATCTGAAAAAACGGGGGTCTAACAACCACACCCAATATTTCGTTTAGGAAATCTGTATAGACTAACTCAAATATATTTCCAAGAGAATCAACTAGACAATCAGAAGCAATCAAGGAAAATATATCCAAGAGTTATATCTCAATTTCTCAAATCAATCTGCAATCGAACAGATAAAAATCTATGAGCCCGATTAATATGAGAAATAACTTGGATGGTACCAAAGAACAATGTTCAAGCGTCAATCAATTTATATCAACAACCAAAGGTTGGATTATCTAATTGATTGAACTATGCACAACCTGTGATATTTCAATTATATAAAAATATAATGCGGAAAAGAAATAACACAGACACCAGAAATTTTGTTAACGAGGAAACCACAAATGCAGAAAAACCCTGGGACCTGGTCTAGATTTGAACACCACACTGTATTAAGCCGTTACAGACTCTATCCTGCTACAAGTTAACTTCGGACTGGAATGTAGTTGAGCCCTAACCAATCTCACACTGATTAAGGTACGGTCACGTTCCTCACGCCTCTTCAACCACGCCGGATTCTGCGCACTTGATTCCCTTAGCTGATCTCACCCAAAACTAAGAGTTGCTACGGCCCAAAGTCGAAGACTTGATAAACAAATTTGTCTCGCACAGAAAAGTCTATTGAATAGATAAATCTGTCTCCCACAAAAATACTTACGAGTTTTTGTTCCGTTTTTTGATAAATAAAGGTGAATAGGAACCAATTGATACACCATACTTATATTCCCTAAGAAAAACCTAGTAATATCAATCACCTCACAATAATCTTAATCGTATGGAAGCAAAACAAGATATTGTGAAATCACAAACGATGAGACGAAGATGTTTGTGACTACTTTTTATCTTACCTATCGGAGATTAAATCTCGAAAAAATCTTAGAGAAGATAGTACTCAATCCGATAGAACAAAGTAAGATCATAACACGCAACTACAGAGAAAATAGTTCGGCCTGGCTTCAGAATCCCAATGAAGTCTTTAAGTCGTTAACCTATAATGGTTTTAGGAAAAACCTACGTTAAAGGAGAATCGACCCTACTCACAACTAGTATCACACAGGAGGTGTGGGGATTAGGCTTCCCAGTTGCTAGAGGTATCCCTTATATAGTCTTCAAATCAGGGTTTGCAATCAATGCTACCCTGGTAACAAAGCATTCAATATTCACCGTTAGGTGAAACCTGATTAGAGTCAAGCTAATATCTTTCAATCGTTAGATAGAACTTGGCTTATTATACACAAATGAAATGTGACTTCATTTAGATATGAGTAACCATACCCAAACGTTTGCACATAGTTGGCTCAACAATAGTTAACCGAAGTTAGCTATATGAACACTTTCGTATCAACCTAATTCATCTTAATCACAACTAGTTTAAATGACTCAAATGAAACTAGTTATGGAGTTTTTCAATTGTTTATATTCGCATAGAAGTATACAAGACACAATTGAAGTAAAATCGATTTTGATTCACTTGAATCAATTCATGAACATTATAGCCACGGTTTGCAAAAGATTGTATTCCTTAATATATAAATGTATTTGTTCATGAACAAACCGATTTTAGAACTTAACCCACTCAAGTGTGCAAACGGGTACGCATACTTAGAGTTCCGGACTTGGTCTGGGTTCGCCAGTATGCGAACGGGTACGCATACTGTCGTAGGTGACCAAACTCAGTTGAATTCACTTTTTCAGCCGGTACGCATACGGGTATGCATACTAAGTTCTCGGACTTCAACTATCAAACCAGTATGCATACGGGTATGCATACTATTGTTCCCGGACTTTGAATAACTTGCAACAGTTAGCATACAAGTACGCATACTATGTTATATCCAATCAATGGTTAATAGTTCTAAAATCCATATTAATCATTGAAACATTCTTGGAAGACGAGAATAGTTGTCTCACACAAACTAATAGCTTCAAAGAAATTTTCAAGTGATCAATAGATCAATACGAAACATTCCGAGTCTACATCAAATGACTGTCTCACACAAATCATGTAATATGTTACTAGGCGATTTTCACATGATCATATTTTGACTTTGTTCAAGAATAAAGATGAACTTGATTAAGGAGAAAGCTTACCAACACATATTTCGAGAAATATGTAAGCGAGTTAAACTCAGCTCAAAATATCAAATGTGTATAATATAAAGTCTATATAGCTATACGACTTTTGTCTGAATAGGAGATAGAATAGACTTCTGAGTGATAGATGAGTTCAAGTCTCCACATACCTTTTGTTGATGAAGTTCTACTGGCTCCCCTTAGTAGTTATTCGTATTCAATCGATGAACGTCGTGAAGTCTAAAGCTCAACTACACATTTTATCCTAATCCGAGACATAGCTATAAGTAGACTAGAAATCAAGACTTATAGTTTTGGTAACTAAACTTGACAAACAAACTTGAGATAACAACGCTTGCGAGTTCGACCGAGAAGTGCTCTAACACAATCTAAAACTTGATTACCGAAATAACCAATTTCTAGATTCGCAATCAATCAATATAGAACTTAAAGAGTAATTATAAAGCGATACCAATCTTACACAACTAGACAATCAAGTCTATCAAAGATAAACACGGTTCTAGTTGGATCCCAGCCTATCAAGGTTTGTGAACTATATTCACAAGATACGAAAACTAATAAGAAAATATTCTTCGTCTTCAAATCTTCGATTGCCTTCAATAACCTGCACAACGCAACTTGAATCCTCTTGTGATCAATCGCACATAGAACGGAGACTGTTAACAATGGATTATCACAAAATGTCTTTGGATCCACAAATGGTTCTAAAAATCCCGTCAATACTTTGATTTAGTTTGAGTGACCCTTATATCAAAAGAGAAGACTCTCAAGAATAATCAAACTAGGTGCAATCAAAGTTTCAACAATTCTTAGTCAATCAAAACAATCGAAAACTAAAATAACAATGCAATTATCTAGTTTCCCAACAACGGTAGTCGTAGAGATTCTTGATCCCATAGAAGTCTTTAAACGAGCGGTCGTAAGAGATTTCGCCTAATTAGGGTACTTTCCTCTCCGGATAGACGGCTCCACCAGAAACAACAAGAATGAAGTTTTCCTGGCTCTTAGGATAGTTTTCAAGAAATGCAAAATCAAGTATTTATATACCAAGGTTGTTTGGACACCAAGGAAATTCCAAAACCGAAAATATTCTCAAGATATGCATTAAAATACCTAATTTCGGTTTTCCTATTTCCAATTAAATACCAAAACATATTTCCGAAATCTCCCTTAGAAAACTTCTGTTATTAATGTAACACATTAACTAATAATATTTTGCAAAGATTATGCTTTAATTGATGATAATTAAAACATATATTATGAAAATCATAATTAAATATTTTTCAGTGTTTCGGTATGGGATCACCTTGATCATCAAGGAATATCTTTGAAGAATTAATGATAAGAGTTATGTACATGCTCAAATTATGTCGACATATAGAAGTTTCTCTCATCAAACCCTAATTCCAAGATCACACAAAACGTAAAGAGATATGTGAATATTGGAAACTCGGTTTTGCTCCTTGGGATCGGTTATACAATGACTCACAATTTAAGTTGTGACCGGTTATACCATGCTTCCCAAAATAGGCTGTGACCGGTTACACCATGCTTCCTAAAGGTAGCATGTAATCTGTTACACCTTACTTCCTAAGTTAGCTTGCGATCGTTTACACCTTGCTTCTAAAAGTAGCTTGTGACCGATTACAACTAACTTCCAATGTAGCTTGTGACCGGTTACACCTTGCTTCACAAAGTAGCTTGTGACCGATTACAACATGCTACATATTATAAGCTATGACCGGTTATACCTCAATTCTCAACATAAGTTAAGATAGGTTCTACCTTGTCTTCTTGCATTGGTCATCCAAATGATATTCAATAAAGAACCAGACCAATCATGATTTCCCTTTCGATTATGAAAAAAGTTCATACATCTACTTCCTTAAATTAATGTAATAATACATAATTTTCTAGGATGAAATCACACATGTATGTTACACATAATCAATTAACTAAATACAAAGATTATGTTGATGTCGTAATTACGAAGTTCCAAAAGATAAGCGTTTATACTTCCAGATTCAATAAATTTCTTGACACTTTGATCACAATGATATGACCAAGTCTAATCACTAGAGTCTATTCATAAATCCCATAATTTGTAGTTCAATCTCTTTCTTTCGTTATCCATTAATTCCATTTTTTTCATTAACATTTCATAGTCGTTCCATAATCCCATTCAACCAATTTCAGAATTTCTGAAATCGGGAACGACTCTAGGTTTTCCCTAATGATGAGATTTCCGCTCGGATTGATTTATCAGTGAAATTACACCAAAATAAACGCATGCCACGGATTTAATTGCCTTCTGCCTCTATAAATTGTCATTGAAATATAGAACAACATCAGTCTCACCGATTCAACATGTAAGTTTTGCATTCTCTCTTCCTTCCGTTTATATTTTCTATCAAAGGCTGATGCCTGTCAATTCATCCAACATTGATGAACAAAAACAGTTTTCCCTTTTTGCATTAGGGTTTTTACTTATGTTTAGTGCTATCGATTAACAAAAATAGTTTTGTCTATTAGCTACACGTTCCATATCTGTAAATCCTTGTCAACTGCTCTGTTTAATTTTGGTTTCAACTTCCCTTTTTTTAGTTATGTCTTGATTCGACATCCATTAACAAGGTCACTTCTTCTTTTTCTTTGAAAATTTTTAAAAAAAAAAGAGAGGAGGGGTTTGATTGTTTTAGTAAATTATGGTTCCCAGTTTCATAGTCATAATATTAATTCTGAATTTATAGTACTACGTGTTCATAGGAAATTGATTCCACTAGATAAAGCAACTCAATCGAAAAGTATTATCGGCCAATTCCGTGATAATGTTCGGTCATACTGTTTTGATCAATCATAATTTTTGATTTGACTTCTGATATTTGGTTTAAATGCCTGTAGCTACCCAAACAAAGAAATAAATGACATCACAGGTTACCTGCAAACTTCAAAAGGTAGGATCCTGAGCCTCAAATGACACACTCAAGAGCTTACAATCGCTTGACGAAGGAAAAACAAGCATCACCGTGTTTACCAGGAAATGGGAAGAGTTGGACTTCATGTCAACCAACGACGTTACCAGCATTGGTATGATTATTTTTGACGAGCATGTAACAATCTAGAGTAAATGGACACCTAAATTAAAATACATCAATAAAAAAGTTGGGATGTGCTAAAAGGTTCATTGGTACAGGGAGAAGAGTCGCATGCCGTCATACGCAAGAATCTTATTTGGAAGTTTGATAAGCAGATTCGGGAGGTGTGTCTGTACTCTATAGAGAAACTACACTTGACCATTGCTAAACCCAAGATCCGTCCTGCGCACAATGAGAAACGGGGATTCTTCCGGTGCACCACTTCCGTCACCGCTTTGGATGCCTATTCTGTGGCCATTATTCCCCACCTTCAGAACATACATCTTACAGGTAATATAAAACTGAATACTACCCGTATGTTGTTTCTTATGTTTTGACCATTTTGAACCTAATAACCATAATAGAAGTTCCAGACAGCATGATCGCACAGCCTGATTAGCATTACCACCAATAACATTCCAACTTTATAAATGCCTCCGAGAACCTTCTTCCAAATCAAAGCACAACTTTACAGTATTTGTACGAGTTATGATGTATTTTACGTGGCCCAAATTTTCTTCTGACTTCTGTGATACATCCATTTTGGGTATACTGACCTTTGCAACCTTTCTGATGCAGATGTGGTTGGTTTCTTGAAAACAGTCACCAACATCCAGTTGCTTCAAAGGTCCGGTGGGCAATCAAGACGAATGTGCGAGATCACAATTGAAAATCTTAGGTGAACGCACTTTAACTTACCATCACTGAATCTGTTAGTGCATATGCATAATCAAATTCCTTTTTTCCTGCAACAGGGGCACAACTATGAAAATTGCTCTATGGGGTTCTGCCGCCAACCAAGTAGGGAATGACCCAATTGATTGCGATTCCATCCCCCCGTCCTGTGTTGGTTGCCATTTGCTCCATTTTTTTTAAGAACTACCAAGGCATCCAAAGGGTCATGTAAATTAATTAATCCAAAAATTTTCACGTTGTTTACATGCTGCATCTTAAACAAAATCTCTAACTCTGATGCATGCTAATTCAGGGAGAATCACCCTATCTTCGACAAAGGCCACCAAATTGTACACGGATGCAGACATACCGGAAGTCACCCTATCTTCGACAAAGGCCACCAAATTGTACACGGATGCAGACATACCGGAAGTTGTTGAAATGCGAGAAAGGTTAGTAAATACCTCCTTAATATCATCTCTGTTTTCTACGAATCCTACTATATTTTCACTTAGTACCGTTTGAGGCTCATTTAACAATCATTGTATGATGTGTAGGTGCCCTTATGCTAGACCACCGCGCCATATTACAGTACCGATTAAGAAATGAAAAGTGCATATACATATCGATCCTGACAACATAAAAAAAATATCTCAGGTTCTCTGTGCCAAATCGGATCCAACCGGCCAGGTAATTTTTCCATTCCCGGGATAACCAGGTTCAGAGAAGTAAGCGAGTAAATTGAAAACGGTTCGAAATGTGTTCATAATGTCTATGTTGTTTTAATCATTTGTTTGTTCCGGATTTAGAATAATAATAGCTTATAAAAAAAAAGTATATGTAACATGACACCCTGCTCCGTTGTTTAAAATTAATAGTTTTCTGGACTTTGCGGTTTCACACTCTACTTTGTAGTCTTTAGTATAAGTCCTACTGAATAAATGAAATTTGAATCTCCCAAGTCATCGGACAACAACACATACACATTGTATATTGATTTGGTTTTAAAAGGAAAACTATATACAGATGTGTGCATACTTATATAAACCAATACTTCATTTTTGATTTATGTTCATTATTTATATGCAGGCCGTTAATGTGCTCATATGTAACGCCACCGCAACCCATGTGCTGATTGAAAATGGGTGGCACTATCTTGCATTCCCTCGGTGTAGCAAGAAGGTTATGGGTGATGATGGAGACCTTTGCATCAGAGACTACTGTTTTGCGGTAAAAACTGATTCTGCTGGAAATAGTAAATTTGGGTGTGCCGCCGAGAAACAAATCTAAACCCTAAACAAATGCACACGGGAGTATTTTAGATTCGAGAGATCAATCTGTACAATTCTGGCCTAAACTAAGAAATGGCAGTTCCAACCTTGCTTCGGTCACAAAGTGAAGGAGAAGGGTTGATCTTAGGGAGGGAAGCGAATAAGGTGTTGAGATCAGAATGGTTAACTCTGAAGGTGTGATTGTTTTATGACTTGTATCAGAATGTGGAACTCGCTTGCGGAATACAAGCTATGAGTTCTTTGGTGTTTTTCTGGATACTTGTGTTGATAACCAATGTTGGTTGAAACAGGTTGGAAACCTATTTATATCAGTCATAGTTGCGCGCACCCTGATCTCATAGGAAGTGGAAGTAGTTGAGTGATGGAGAAGTGGGATCGTGTGAAAACCACGTCTTACTATGAGGGAAGACGGGTCAGTTTACACCCACTACTTCTCTGCTGCCACTAATTGTTCTCCTTTCTTGACGCTTTCTCATAATGGGCGTGTTGCACGCCGCACGCTGTAAACCGCCAGACCAATATCGTGATGAGCATCCCCCAGTTTGTGACATGTTTGATGTCTCTAGTATTTTCGTGGAAAATATGCAGCAGGTTGCTGAGTGTGTCTTGTTTGCAAGACATAATTATTTTGACCAATCGCGCGCAAGCCAGGCGGCAGGCGGTCATATGTTACAAGTCAAATCATGAGACTTGCTGCAAGAAATAGCATGTAATGCTTTTAAGTCAAATATTAAATTATTTTTGAAATCGACATTTATAAAACATTGTTTGTAACCAATGCGTGTAAAGCATCGCTTTTAAACAAGCAACTCAAAATAATCGATGCTCGTGAAGCATCGTTGTGCAAGGCTTGTTTAAGTTAGTCATGAAGCCTAATGTCTTAAAAGGAGCGTGACCGGCCATTTTTGGGAAGCTGCCATGAGCCATTCACGCGCGCCAAAAGCAAGGAGAGTGACGGCTGGCGATCACGACGACATCTTATTGGTCGCCAAAAGTTAGATCTAGGCCGGTCAATTTGGCTAGCGAAGTTATATGACCGAGATGATTTGCGGAAGTTAATGGCTGTTGTTGAATTTATTAAAATTCCTAAGTACATCGCGACTTGCCACTTTCGGGCGACCGTTTGGGGGCCATATAGGCAAGCCGCGGCTTGGCCAATTGCAGCTTATGGAAGGGGGCTGGCCGGTGATCATGGCCACATCTTGTTGGCCGCCTAAAATAGGAGTTAGGCCTACCGATTCAACTGGCGAAGTTGGGTGGCCGAGATGATTTGCGGCAGTTAACGGTTGCCGTTGATTCCATTTAGGTTTTAAAAGCCGTGTGGCCAACCTATTTTGGGCCAACCTATGTTGGCGGCATGTTGTGGACCATTCGACCGGCCAGCGCTATAGTCGGGCCATTAGTGAGCGTATTCGCGCCTTGTCCGTCGATTGGAATCGAATCTAGGCCGGAAATTCGGCTGGCGAAGCTGGACGGCAGAGATCGTTTTGCGGCAGCAATGTAATGCTGCTTAATAGAAATTAGGGTTTTGTAAGTCGCGCGGCCAACTAACTTTGGGCAATAGTTTAGTGGCTCTATTGACGAGTTAGAAGGGATCCGAATGGCCGGAGTATTAGTGGGCCACCGGTGTGCCTGATGACGCTTATCCGGTCGCGTCAGGGAGCGGCCAAGCTTGATAAATCAACCGGCCAAAACGTGCGTCTGTGATTGATTTGAGATTGACATGGGCAGCCTATGTCCAATTCCTTAAGGAAATAAGGGTGTCAACCAACCAACTTCCACTTTTAATTGAAAGTGCATGTGGCGCTCTTAAAGCAATCTGATTGGTCGATGGGAAAGAGCAGCGACGGAGCCAAACAAAATTTTGAGAGGGGTCATAGGAAAATCCCTATCAAAACTTTATGTATTTGATCCCCTTAACGAACAAAAATGTTCATAATTCAATCAAATTTGCCCCCATAGTAGAGAAAAATTTCTAAAAATCTAATTGATTTTGCACTGAGGTTGAGAAACAAGTGGGGGCTTGAGACCCCATTTGTCTCTATGTGCCTCCGTCACTGGGAAGGGGGTTGGCAAGCAGCAACATGGAGCGTGGCCAGCCGGCCACAGGTGGCGCCAGCTGAAGCCAATCGGTCGGCCAAGAGGCGCGGCCACGCCTCCTTTTGCCGCTGCCCTTACTTGCCGCAGTTCCTATTTATTTCTTGTTTTCTGATTTTGGGTAGGATCTTGCTCCTATCTGATGGATCAATTTCCTAATTTGCCTAGGTTTAGTTTCGACCAATAGGTTCGAACTATCGCGCAGGGAGCAAAAAACCTAATTTATGCAAATTGATAAAATTAGGTTAAAGAACTGAATTTTTCGGGTTGCCGCAAAATCAATCAATTTTTGGTGAATTTTGCATACTGGTACAAAAAATCACTAATTTAATATCAAAAGGCATCATAACTTTACGTGCCTCTGATTGAGTACTTCCACACGCATCTTAATCCTGACACTTCGGGAGATTCATGCTACTCGGCTGGGAGAGAGCATTAGTCGTCATGTCATGTCAGTATTAAGAGTTCAACTGGTGAATATGGCATAGAATAAATACTCAGAAATTTACAAAAATATTTGGGATTGTTGCTACACGCACCATTCTGGATAAATTTCATGTAAATATACTGAATTGCTCAATACACATGTAAGTCAAGAGGCCTGAGAACTTGTCACTTTTAAATGGCTCTGTTTCTTTACAGAATGAAAGTACATTAAAACACAGGGTTTCACAATTTTATCTGTAGGATCAGAATTTCACAATGACAATGTTTCAGCGAAGTTATCAATGACGCAGCATAACAGCGTCGCAGAACAGTTTCAGAAATGATAGAATAAATGACGTCATCTAAGGTCACGAGAAAGATGTGATAGTCTTGCGAAGATTAGAGAGTTTGCGAAATTAACATCTGTAAGGTTGCGAGAATGTCGCAAACCATACCCGAAAATAAAGGACAGATTAGCTGTCATCCACTATGTATTTCCCTATAAATAGTCATTCGAGTTGTAAAGAGGAGGGATCTTTTTGAGTAAGAAACAAGTAAATAGGAGAGAGAAAGTTCAGAGTAGAGATCATTCTTGACTTCTTTATCTTTCTTGTAAGAACATTCAAAGTTTAATCAATAAAATTAAGAACATAAACCTAAAAATGAGCTGATCAACAATGAAATCATATGATGGGTGTAGTGTAGGAATTCCTGCAACTACATAATGGCGCTAGAAACAGGGACGAGTTGAAGATTGTTCTAGAAAAAATATAAAGATTGATATTGAGATTTGTGAAAATTTAAAATGATTTATTAAGAATTTTTCATAATTTCTTGCAATACTATTAGCATTGAAGAAATGGCTAGAAGAAGAGATACATCCGAACAACCGACTACTATTAGAAGAAGTAAAAGAATTGCTGGAAGAGAAAGAAGTGAAATGGGAGAATCTACTAGAATGAGAAATAGTATGGAAAATCAAATTCAACCGAAAATTCAACAAACACTAGTTCAAGAGAGGAATACAGATTATGACAGCGTGAGCATACACACTTGTCGATCAAATTCAGCAGACGAAATAGAAGAAGAGCAACAAAATAGAAATCACAGACAGGAAGAGAGAAATCAAGAAGCAGATGAAGGAATAATTCATGGAGGTGAGGAAATTGGAGCATTAGAAACATTGAGACGAAGAATACATGAAGAAAGAAGAGTTGAGGCAGAAGAACGTGCAAATTTAACAAGGCAAAATCACGAATTAAGGATGGAGAATATAATACTACATAATAGAAGATCGAGAAGTATTACAAAATCATATTCAAGATCCACTAGAAGAGAAATGAGGCGAAATTCACCCACAATCAATGCTGGAAATAATATTTAAGAAGAAATATCAAATCCTAATGAAGAATATCGCGAAAATAGAGAAAGAACTGATGATCGTTACGTTCCACAAAATGAAACTTTTGATGATGGGAAAATTGGAAGAAATCAAGAGAACGGACAAAGTCAGGGACAAAATAACCAGGATGGCGAAGGAAATCAAGAGGAATGAAGAAGAATTTTACATGTGAGAGAAACTCAAAGAAATCAACAGACAATTGAAGAAGAAATTGAAAGACACTATGCTGAACAAGCACGTTTAATCTGCGAACGTGAAAGATTGAGAGCGGAAATGGAAGAACAAGAGCTTCAGGAGACAATTCGCCAGAACAATCATGACAATCGATAAAGAAGGCGTACACAAAACCGGAATAATGATAACCTCAATGAGGAGTATGATAGAGTAAAAAGAATGGCTGAAAGACAGCGAATTGAATTGATAAGAAATGGAAAAAATAATGTAAAGGAAGATGAAAGGCATCATCATTTGCGAATTCAAGATAGAGATGAGGAAGAGAATCGCAGAAGAAGACGAGATGAGGATAATGAAGAAGAGATGCAAAATTTCGCGAGAGAAGATAGACGTGAACGCAGAAGAAGAGAAGCAAAATTAAAGAGACCAATGGATCAAGATTCAGGTGTAAATAAACAAATCTTGAAAGAATTAGAAGAAATGAGAGGAATGCTAAATAACAGAGGAGAAGTAGGAAGAACACAATTGGATGAAGCAATAGAAGAAGCTGCGAAAACTCCATTTACAAGAGAAGTACAATTAGGAGGAATACCACCAAAATGCAATTTACCCACATTAACCAGCATTTTTGATGGAACAACTTGCGCAATTCAACACATTAAAGCTTATGTGAGGTGCATGTTACAATGGGAAAATCATGATGCGGTATTGTGCAAATATTTCGCATCCATCTTAACAAGAGAAGCGTTAAAATGGTTTGAAGGTTTACCAAAGAATACAATAACCTCCTTCAATCATCTGCAGACTACATTCTTGGGAGCATACATAAGTAATAATTCCTCACGACCTGGTATAGAAGATGTGTTTGGATTAAAACAAAGGATTGGCGAAAGTTTGAAACACTTAACTAAAATATGGAGAACTATGTGTAGCGAAATGGCTGGCCGTGTAGATTAGAGATATCTCATATTATCATTATCAATGCTATGTTTGCAACAAACATATTGTATGTCCAAATTTTCAGAGTCAAGAATACGATTACAATGACTGAATTGCGAGAACTTCAAGAAGAATACATTGCTTTAGAGGAAAGGCAAAATGAAATGGAATCATATCCAGTTGCGAACACCAGCTCACAAACAGCGAATGCAAGCTTATTACCCAAGCTAATAAACACAGTGGCGAATACTTCGCAAGTACAACTAGAAAAGGTGACAAGTAACAATCAGCAGAAATTAGTAGCTATGGGGAGCCGAGATCAAGAAGAGTATGAAAGATAAAAGAATTTCTACAATCGTGGCGGAAATAACAAGATTCAAAGACTCGATCAATAGCAAGAAACTTATGGAGGTCAAAGACCAAACTTTAATAGAGGACAAGGAGGTCATAAGGTAATATGGGAAGATATCAAGATGCCACCTCTAAATGCAAGTGTGGAAAAAATATGGGAAGCTATAATTTTGATGGAGAATATACCAACACCATGGAACATGGGAACGGAACCACCTCCAAACCACAGAAGTCATGAATTTTGTTCTTATCATCATTTTCATGGACATACCACAAACGATTGCAGAAATGTAAAGAGAATTATTTTGAGAATGATAGATCAAGGAAAATTAAACGACTTTATGCTAGGGCATCCGCAACCTCAACCATTACCACCACCGCCAGAACATCATAAAGTGAATACGATGAAAAAGAAAGAAACATTCTTCATAGAAGTTGGTGCAAAAGCAAAAAATCTATTCTGTCACTCTATCGTGCATTCATATAAGACAATTGAAGATTTTCATGATAATGTTTTGAGTAGAGTGTTCGCAAGAGATAATAATGGAAGAGAAATTATGAATATTGCGAAAATCTCGCCACTAGAGGAATGGCAGAAACAGATCATTTCTTTTACTGCAGAAGAAATTCCCAAAGGAGAAGAGATGCATGACAACCCATTGGTAATAAAATTAGAAATTAATCCAAAACCGAAAGAAGATGAGGATGATGAAGCTGAAGATTCATGGGCAATCAATAGAATTCTAGTCGATACTGGAAGCTCTGTGAACATATTATTTTATCATACTTATAAACCCATGGGTGGAAGAGATGATGATCTTATACCATCAACATATAAGATATATGGTTTTAATGGTACTGCTAACAAGCCTAAACGGGAGGTTACTATGCAAATTCCATTGAAGGGAATATCTTCTGAAATCTCATTCTGTGTCGTTGATGTAGAATCACCCTACAATGCATTAATCGGTCGACCTTGGCTACATGGGATTCTAGGTGTAGCTTCAACTTTCCACCAATGCATCAAATTCCCTCGCCCCAATGGTGTAGGAATCATAAAGGGAGATTGGGTTGAAGGAAAGAGATGTTACGAAACTGAGATAGAATCTTGCTAAGGAAGATCAAACAAGATGGAAAACTGGCGACACAAAATCAAAAATGTACAAAGAAGTGAGAGGTTGATGGTGGATACAATCGAAAAGAAAGGAGAAGAGATGTTGCGAAATTAATGCTAGCTCAGAATAAAAAGGATGAACATACCACTACCAAGGAAGCAGTAGCAGAAAATAATAAAGAAGCAGAGGATGACAAAGGTAATAAAAACAAGAAATGTATGAATGATTAAGTTGTTGCGATAATCTCGCAATAAGTAAAATTCTCAAAGGTACATTTGATTGAACACCAAAATTGAGATTGTGAAATTCAGATACAATATAATGATTTGCGAAACTCTCGCAAAGATAATGAGTTTTACAGAAAATAATCAGAGAAGAATGACAAAAGAGAAAGAGGCGAACCTTTATGGCGTACACCCTAGTTCGTGAATACAATTTCGCAAGAGGAAAATGTAAGACCTAAAGTACGTCATATAAGGGGGTACCTATTGCATGATTCAGGGAAAGGCTACACCGCCACCGGAACCTGAGTCATGGAGATTTGGGGTCAATGAAGCCCATCCCGGAGAGGCACCTTGGATTCTCAACTTAAGCATATGACTTAGGTTGGGCGACTAAGGTAATAAGGACTCTCCCAAGGAGTGCATATCTGATCAAGGCGCCGAGGTACACGGTTGAGTCAAGAGTGCCGGGGGCGTTTGAAGCGTCCTTGCCATTCTTGACAAGTCTTGGCTCATACTGCACTCGGCCTGAAGAAAACCCCACTTAGGGTGATGTCTCGTAACCATAAGCCCTATAGGTAAAAGGGATAAGAGGCTGCGAAAACAACTGGTTGTTGTTAAGACTGGATGGGAGTAGCTAACCTTGTATGGTAGAAGTACGCCTCCTTGAAGGGGCAACCAGGGGGGAGATAAGGGCGGCACCCTCCATTAGGGAGCTGATAAGTGTCTTAAGACGCAAATGTCATAAGGCTTTTTATTCGCAAGGATATTAAGGCTTGTCATATTTGTGCAACAATCCTGAAGAGGCAATAATACAAAAGAAAAAGATAAGACGAGATCAATGGGTTTTCGCATGAAAGTGCGAAGACGTCATGCGATTTCGTCGCAAGACGGAAATGTCATGGGACTTTATTTTCGCAAGAATATTTAGGCCTGTCATATTGTCGCAACATTCCTGAAGAGGCCATAATACATAAGAAAAAGTTAAGGCAAGATCAATGGGTTTTTGCATGAAAGTGCAAGGACGTCCTGCGATTTTGTCGCAAGGACAAGATGTGGCATGATAAGACCTTTAATTAGGAAGGCAAAATAAGACCACACAGGAATGAGATTTTGAAAAGAAACAAAATTCATTTCGCAAAAGGTTGCGAAATTATACAATAAGAAAATGTTTATGCAATCTCTCATTTGGATTCAAATAACAGAGGCAAGTATGGGAATGTATGAAATCAGAAAATGTTATTTGTCTCCATATGAGAGATTTACTAAAAAATTCAAGAATTAATGATTATATTGATTAACTGTATTGCAAAGAAGAATTGTTTTAATTTAAGCAGGTCAAAATGAAAGAAACACAAATATACAGAAAAAAGAAATAAATGTACAAGTATTACAAAGAATCAAAGAAAGAAGTAAAGACTATTTCTTGGATAATCCTTCATTATCTTCATCAGATTTGTTTCCTTCTTCATCTGCGTCAGAATCTTCATCACCATGAGAACTTCCATCACTATCAGATTCTTCATCCTCAGCTTCACTATCAGAGATAATCAAACTGGGAGTATTCTGTGGGATATCTTCTAAAAGACAAGGATAATCAGAATGTGGGATATTATGGTCATCACAAACCATTTGGATGGTTTGATTGCGAAAATGCATAGCGTCATTCTTAAAATTCGCAATCGTGATCTTGATTTGATTCTTTAATCTAGAATATTTGTCTTTGCGAGTTCCTCCTTTTCAGCTTCAAGTTCTTCAATCTTTTCATGATATTTATTTTCAGAATCTGCGAACAAAAGACAATCAATCATTAACTTGATGAAAATTCATAAGAAGCAAAAGATTAGTAAAGAAGAGCAATTAGCAACCTTCTTTGTCAGAAATCATATCTCTAATCAAGGTTGTATGTTCAACTTGGAGACTAACATTTACGCCTAAATCTTTTCTAGCATCATCTAAAATTTTCGCATCCCAGACAAATTCATCCTCACTACTTATGAGAAGTCGAGAACGAATTTGATTTTCCCTTTCACAGAGTTCAATATTCTTGCGGTTAGCTTCATCTCGCTCAAGTTGAACTTCAAGGAGATCCTCTTGGAATTTCGCCAAAGCCTTGGCACCTTGATCATAAATACGATCTTTATCATCTATGAGACCGCTAATTTTGGTTCTTAACTCATTGGTTTTCTCTTTGGAATCAATAAGGAGACGCTTAAATCTGTTGGCTAAGCCTAAACTGGATATATGATCAATTTCTAAGAGGTGAAATTTCGATCTAAGTTCATCTAGAGAAAGAGATGAAATTCTATCATTTGAGAAGCTATTTAAGGAATTGTTAAGACGTTCAAGAAGGGTATCATTATCCAAGGCATTAGGAAATGAGCGAAGAAGGGTAGCTTCATCAGAAAGACCATAAATGTCTGCAAAAAGGATCATATAAATAAGATAAAACAACAGATTGAATGAATAAAGAGAAAAGAGAAAAGTAACATACCATAAAGCTGATTATTAGCTTGTTGAAGACTAGAAATTTTGTTCTTATACGAGGAAGAATCAATTTCTAATTGTATATTTTTCTCGCGAAAACCTTTAACTTCAGCTTCTAATTCTTCATTCTTTTTGCGAAATTGAAGATTCTTCTTTTCAAGATTTTCGCGTCTTCTCTCTAGATCTGAGGCAACAGCAAAAGAAGCCTTTCCAACCTACGAAAATATATAAAAAATATTAGTATAGAAAGAGATTTTGAGTTATAACAATGAAGAAGTAAAAGGATAAAAGTATACCAGACTATTGAGAGAATGCAAGAAGTCGGGAGTCACTGATCTAGAGACTCCACGAAGAGAGCTATCACCATCTAGTAAAGGGACATCACAAAGGGTGGCGAGAGCTTTGCAGGTATTTGCGAATTGGCTATCTCCCATTCCTTGTAGAGAATCAAAAAAGAGACCAGAAAGCTTAGACATAGAAGATTCAGGTGGAGAATCTTCAGTTGCAGCAAGATCATCGTTATCCTCATCACCCTTGTCACTTTCGGAATTTTCGTTAGGAGGAACATTTGAAGGAGAAGAAGAACAAACTTTTCTTTTCTTTGGAGGAGGACCATTTGATTTTTCCCTGCGAAGAGCACCTTTACCTTTATCACCAATGTTCGCAGCATCAACAGATTTTTCTACCTCAGCAATAATCTTCACACACAGATAGAAATAAGAAAAGGGAGCATGGAAGCAACAGTATTATCTAAAGTCATAAGAGAAAATTTCTTACCTCATCTGTGTATGAGCGAAGAGCTAACAGAGTACTAGATTTCCCAGTCCTGTTATAACTATCTTTCAATTTTTGGATCTGCGGAATGTCGCAAGAGTTAGCAAACAGAATAGAAAAAATCAATAAAGAAATATAAAATGAGTTAAAGGGGAGAAACATACCTCTTTTTCCTTCTCGGGCCAAGAGAAAACCCAAGGTTGATATGCAGCGAGATTCGCAGGAAGAACGTTTGATCCAGCAATGTAGGGTCCCTTTAGCATTAAAGGAAAAACACACCATTTATCATCTTTGGATTGGCGAGGAGTTGTGTTTTTACCAGAATGCCAGTCAATATCTTTCATAATAATTTTGGCTTCATCAATATTATCTTTCCTTTTTAATCGAATACCCCAGCGAGTATTCTCTTTCTTCATGGAGATAAGTTCGTAGTTCTCAAAGAAATTCGCCACTGTATACTTCTCAGCAACTATCTCTAGGTTTCCGAAATTTGGATCTCTAAGTTCTTTGGAGTAAAGAGATCCTTTACCAGCACCACGATTAGCGAACTCTAGCATCAGACGGATGCAGTCCCCACTTAGTTGGAAGATGGCTCGCGAAAATCCCGAATGGGCGAGAATTTCATAAAATAAAGGAAGATCTGGGTTATTAAGAGGAATAGGGAGACCTGCGAGAATCTGACCTAGCGAAATTATGATTGATTGATCATCACAATATTGATCAAAGAAAAGCTTGACAGAAAGAATTGATTTGGCATTCCCACCAGGAATAGTGGAGAGTTGATAGCAAGGGAATGATACCCTAAAACTATGTTCTAAATACTTGCAAGTGCACAAGGCCAAGAATAGCTAGTGAGCAAGCAAGGGAAAGTCCACAGAGACTTGGAGGATGCAAATGTAACTTTTTTATTCTTTTCTACTAAAACCTAAATCTAAACAGTGACAACAAAACTAAACAGGACACTAACTAACAGGAAGCTAACTAATCAGGACAACAACTAACAGGACATTCAATTGAAGAAATAATTCACACTAACATTAAAGTCAACTAATCATTAAGCTGAAACTAATCATCAAACATTAAATAGAACAAAATTTTTGACACAAAACTACACTAATTCAACACTGACAGTTGAAGCAAGATTAACAATGAAACTTAAACATGAACATCAAACATTGAAGTTGAGATTTTTGAAACAGCAATGAAGTGATTGAATATTTGATAGAGGGGAACTAGGGCTTGAGAATTCACCACTCAACCCACACTAGCATGTTAGCTATTGCACTACTCTAGCTTCTTAGATGGACAGTTTAACTTCAATCACTATATCAAGGCAAAGTATTAGTTGTATGCTCAAAGAACAACTAATCAAAGCTAACTAACATGAAATTGAATGCAAGTGAAACATACATAGGATGCATCTAACTACCTAGGATGCTTGACATTCTAGGTGAAAGTAATATGTCATCCACATGCTTAAACTATCCTAAACAGTGAGCATGACATGAGTAAGAGCAATTTGCTTAACATCCTAGCATTCTGGCTAAGGGTTTCATCTAAACCCTAGCTAGGATGTTTAGAACATGAAGAAATCTCTAGCATATTACTAACAGTGATGTTAAACATGGAAATTTGCAAGTGACAGGGCATACAAAAAATTGAAAGTAAGCTTCTGATTTTTACTCCAAAATGAGCTTGGGTATCCCAGACTAGCTCAACATCATACACAATGTCTCAATTTATACCTATTACAAACCCTAATTGAAAATCCCCAAAACAGAGAAAATTAGGGTTTTGAAAATTAATAAAATTACTCACCAAAAAAAACTGAAATAACAACAACCCATGCTTAACCCATGCCTTCTCTGCTCTCCCCCTGCTCCAATTGACGCCTATGATGCTCTAATTGTTCCCTAACTCGAGTTGTTTTATTCACTCCAAACCTAAGGTTCAGTGGTTCTGAGATGAGTAAAAGAACTAGGCTAGGGAGATGGTGGAGATGTTTGGAATGATTTGATGGAGATGGTGGCAGTGAACATCGGGGTCTGATGGTGGCAGGATATGGTGGTGAAGGAGTTGCAGGTGATGGAAGAGAGGAATTTGGGGAGAAGAGGAGAAGAACCCGATAGAGAATGGGTTAGGGAGTGTTTGGGTGAAGTCGATAGGTATTTGGCGATTGGGTGTTGAGCGGGTGTATCAAAATTTGATGTCTCGATGATGAAGGGCGTACGATGAGAAGGTGATGGAATGATCCAACGGAGCGATGGAGATGGGTGTGGAGCGACCGTTGGATGTGAGATACATCAAAACTGACGGTCCAAGATGGAGTTAGGTGCTATAGTGTTAGACAGGAACATCAAAGCTCGATGCACTCTGATGAAGCGACCGTTGGATGATGGAATGGATCCAATCTGACGGCTAAGGAGAGAAGCGGGTTTGAGTTTAGGATAGGAGTTTGGGTTTAGGAAATCTTGAGCCCACTTCTTCTTTAAGAACAATTTCTTCCTTGTTAAGCCCATTTTCATCCTTGAGTCTTCCATACCGCATTTTTCACTTCTTTTCCGCTAGAGTTTCCTTCGGCTTTTTCCCGTGTCTTTTCTCTTTTCGCTCCGCAACTCATCTAGACTTTATTTATCACCTAAAAATGCAAAATTAAGTAAAATAAAATATTTATCCTTGAGGAGAGTAAAATACAGAATTCATTACAAAAGGGGAAATTATGGTATGCAAAAAGGGATAAGTGCCAATAAAATGATGATAAATAATGCAATATTTGGCACCTATCAAATACCCCTAAACCTGAATTTTACTTGTCCTCAAGTAAAACAGAAACTAAGGAAATCCTACCTATACCAATGTCGATGGTTTCTCGATTGCATTTAGCGAATGCAATAAGCCTTTTAAACCACTAAGTGTCCCTAGTGGACGAGTTGAAGTCTCGTGAAGGTTTGCTTAGAACGTACCTACAAAGTTCTAGGACAAAATATAAGCTCAGATTCCATGAAATGTGACATGTGCAAGACAGTAGAAGCTCACAGCAAAATGGAGATGTCAATCTAGCTATCAAAGGCACAATCCTAGCACTGATAACAAATAAAGACATGTGATAAGAGTGTAAAGTGTATCTACACATGTGTAAAGAAAGATCGGATGTTATGACTACTAATCACCAAGAGATAGTTTCTCAGGCTAAGAACCGAGGTCGAAATCTAGCTAGCTGTCCGGACTTTACGAGAATTGTGAATGAGTTGGAGGTATTTCACAATTACTCGCGTTGTACATCAATGGCATACACCCTTCCTTGCTTATAACACAAAAACACAAAAGATGACTCTTTACATGACTCTTATTTACATTGACTACTCTCTTTTATTTTTGGAACAAGAGAGGATGGAATTGATAAATACTTGATTTTTTTATTTTTTTCTGATATTTTTCTAAATATATACATTGTTTTTTTTTGTTTTTTTTTTCTTGAAAAAATTATTTACAACATGGTAACTCTTTTGATACATAAGCAAAAAGAAACCAAAAATTACATGACACTTTGCAAGAGGTACCCTTTTTGATGCACCCAGTTAAATTCGATGGTTGTCTTTCTTAATGTAACCTTCACCTTCTATCCCAACCAACCAAAGAACAAGCTAGTCAAGTTTCGTTCAGTATTCTAAAGTGATTGACAATCGTGACTTCCGATAGAACACCTCAAGGATGAGGCTATACATGTATTGGTAGATCGTGCGCGTGCAAGTTTCTTATCACTATGTGAATTGTGCTAGAATCAGGGTGCCTAAATATCTAGACTAAGAATCCTTATGTTTACATACATGCACAAGAGTCAACATTTCAAGGTAAATGATCTCCATTTTTATGTTTTTTTTCAAATTTTTTAATTTTTTTTTTTGATTTTTTGATTTTTTTTTTCCAAAAAGAAAGAGTTTTGTTTTCAATTATAGCATGTTATAAGGGTATGTAGTGATCATCACCCCTAAACCTAACAGTGTCCTCAATGTTTAAAAAGTGCAGAAGAAATAACTGTACAGAAAAGGAGAAATAAAATGGAATGTTCAACCTGGTTTATGTACAAGGGTGGACCAATCAGGCCACATAGACGGGATCCTCCAGATCGGTCGTCTCAATGTCAGGGGGAAGTGGTTCAAGGAACGGTTTTAATCGCTGCCCGTTCACTTTGAAAATGTTCTTGTTGGGGACATCTTCAAGTTCCACAACTCCATGAGGGAATACCGTGCGTACTAGGAACGGGCCGGTCCATCTAGGCCGCAATTTTCCTGGAAAGAGATGCAACCGAAAGTCGTATAACAAAACTTTCTGACCCGGCGTGAATGACTTGCGCAGAATATGCTTATCATGGAACAACTTCATCTTTTTCTTATACAGCTTGGCACTGTCATAAGCCTCATTCCTCAATTCTTCTAACTCATTGAGTTGAAGTTTCCGTTGAGCGCCCGCCTTGTCGAGAGAAAAGTTAAGTTTCTTGATAGCCCAGTAAGCTCGATGTTCTAATTCCATAGGAAGATGACATGGCTTTCCATACACCAGACGATAAGGGGACATGCCAATTGGTGTCTTATAAGTTGTTCTATAGGCCCACAAAGCATCATTCAATCTCAATGACCAATCTTTCCTTGAAGGGTTGACCGTCTTATCCAGAATGTGCTTAATCTCCCTATTAGAAACTTCTACTTGTCCACTTGTCTGAGGGTGGTACAGAGTTGCAACCTTGTGGGTTATGCCATACTTGCGTACTAAAGACTCAAAGTACTTGTTACAGAAATGCGAACCACCGTCACTGATTATAGCTCTAGGGGTACCAAAACGTGAAAATATGTTCTCCTTCAGAAATGAGAGTACCACCTTGTGGTCATTTGTCTTGGTTGCAATAGCTTCAACCCACTTCGAAACGTAATCAACAGCAACTAGGATGTATAATTTGCCTTTCGAAGTAGGAAATGGACCCATGAAGTCAATCCCCCATACATCAAATAACTCAACGATCAAAATCGGATTCAACGGCATCGTGTTTCTCCTCGAGATACTTCCTAGCTTCTGACAGCGCTCACAAGCAATACAATACTCATGGCAGTCTCTAAACAGCGATGGCCAGTAAAACCCACACTGCAAGATCTTTGCAGCGGTTTTCTTGGCACTGAAATCCCCTCCACATGCTTGGTCATGACAGAATGATATCACATCTTTCTGTTCCATGTCGGGTACACATCTCCTAATGATTTGGTCTCGGCAGTACTTAAAAAAATATGGGTCGTCCCAAAGGAAATGTTTAACTTCAGCCAAGAACTTGGAGCGGTCTTGTCTCGACCAATGTGAGGGCATTCTACCTGTAGCAAGGTAGTTAACAATGTCGGAAAACCAAGGAAGGTTTGACATAGACATCAATTGTTCATCAGGGAACGATTCTCTAATCAGCGCAGATTCATCACTAGACTCACTAGTTAATCGGGACAAGTGATCAGCAACCACATTCTCACAACCTTTCTTATCACGGATTTCGATGTCGAATTCCTGTAATAAGAGTATCCATCGAATAAGGCGAGCTTTAGCATACTTCTTAGAAAGAAGGAACCTCAAAGCCGCATGGTCAGTGTATATGATGATCTTAGATCCTATCAAATAAGATCTAAACTTGTCTAATGCAAATACCACGGCAAGTAACTCCTTCTCGGTAGTCGTATAATTGAGTTGGGCATCATTAAGAGTTTTACTAGCATAATATATCACATATGGTAGTCTATCAACACGCTGTCCTAAAACAGCGCCAACGGCATAATCAGAGGCATCACACATGAGTTCGAACGGTAGTTTCCAGTCGGGTGGTTGGACAATAGGAGCTGGGGTAAGGAGAGTCTTGAGTTCTTCCCACGCCTTCACACAAGCAGCATCGAAGTTAAAGACAACATCTTTGGCAAGTAGATTACACAAAGGTCTTGAGATTTGGCTAAGTTTTTGATGAATCGCAGGTAGAAACCAGCGTGACCTAAAAATGATCGAATCCCCTTCAAAGAGTGGGGTTGTGGTAAATGTTGAATGAGGTCGACTTTATCTTTATCTACTTCAATTCCTTTTTCTGAGACGATGTGTCCTAGAACTATGCCGGAGTTCACCATAAAGTGGCATTTTTCCCAGTTTAAAATCAGATTCTTTTGCTTACATCTAGATAGCACAAGGACCAGATGGTCCAAACATTCGTCAAAAGAGGAACCAAACACAGAGAAATCATCCATAAAGATCTCGAGAAAACTATCTATCATGTCTGAAAAAATGCTCATCATGCAACGCTGAAAAGTAGCAGGTGCATTACACAACCCGAAGGGCATACGTATAAAAGAAAATGTCCCAAATGGACACGTGAATGTAGTTTTTTCCTGATCTTCCGGTGCAATGTGAATTTGGTTATAACCGGAAAAACCATCTAGAAAACAGTAGTGACTGTGTCCGGACACACGTTCTAGCATTTGGTCTATGAAGGGAAGGGGGAAGTGATCTTTTCTTGTTACTGTGTTCAACTTCCTGTAGTCGATACATACTCGCCATCCTATGGTTGTACGTGAAGGGACTAACTCATTCTTTTCGTTCCGAACTACAGTAATGCCTGACTTCTTAGGCACAACTTGAATGGGACTAACCCATTTACTATCTGAAATCGGATATATGATACCCGCATCAAGTAGCTTCAAGATCTCACTCTTAACAACGTCTCTCATGTTAGGATTAAGTCTGCTTTGCATTTCCCTAGATAGTTTGGCATTCTCTTCAAGATTAATGTGGTGCATGCAAATGGTGGGACTTATTCCTTTGAGATCTGAGATGGTCCATCCTAAGGCTTCTTTCTGCTCCTCAAGTACTTCTAAAAGCTTGTTTTCCTGTTCTATGTTTAATCATGAAGAAATGATAACAGGTAAAGTATCAGAAGGACCTAGAAATGCATACTTCAAAGTATCAGGTAATGGTTTCAATTCCTGCTTGGCCTTAGGAGACTCATCCGAAGATATACAGACTTCTCAGAAAGTGGGAGTTGTTCCACTTTAGTCTGCCATTCAGTGATGTCCATATGAGGTACAGATTCGAGCAAAGATTGGACTTCACCAATGTATTCATCATCATACAACTCCAAGTCAACTTCTTCCAGACATGCTTGCAAGGGATCTACTGATAAAATGCTAGTCAGTGAATCTTGGATCAAACTCTCCATCATATTAATCTCATGTACATCTTCATCATCAAGACTCACATGATGTTGACTAACATTAAACGCATTCAATTCTACAGTCATGTTTCCAAAAGATAGTTTCAACAATCCATTCCGACAGTTAATGATCGCATTGGACGTCGCCAAGAAAGGTGACAGTCTGGGTTTTGTACAGGTTGAGTGTCTAATACATTGAAGTCTACAGGGAAATAGAATTTTTCAACCTTAATCAAAACATCTTCTGCCACTCCACGACGAACTTTGACGGATCGGTCCGCCAATTGGAGAGTTATGGGTGTTGGTTTCAACTCTCCAAGACCTAACTGCACATAAACAGAATATGGCAGGAGGTTCACACTTGCACCTAGATCTAATAAAGCTCTATTGATCGTGTGTTCTCCGATAGTGCAAGAGATTGTTGGACACCTGGGTTCTTAAACTTGGGTGGAGTTTTGTTCATAATGATGGAACTCACCTGTTCAGCTAAGAAAGCACGTTTGTGCACATTAAGCTTGCGCTTTTGAGTACACAAGTCTTTGAGGAATTTGGCATATGCAGGGATTTGCTTGATTGCCTCAAGAAAAGAAATGTTGATGTTGACTCTTTTGAACATTTCTAACATCTCATTGTAGTGGGTGCTTATCTGTTGGCGAACTAACCTCTGAGGATATGGAGCAACATGATCATTAGGAGGTAGAGGGACATTCACAGCAGTGGGATTGTCGGCTTCACTAATGTGCTCGGACTCTTTTTCTAAACTGGAGGTTTCCTTTGGTGGTGTAGGCAGTGTTAGGTTTGGCTCAGATTCACTTGTTTGTGGCATGCCCACATTGTTCTCAACAATCTTACCACTTCGGAGAGTGGTGATGGAATGGACTTGATCGGGTGAGGTTTCTTCGCAAGATGATGTGCCTGCTTGAAATATCCTCTTTGGATTTTGTTGGGGTTGGCTAGGAAGTTTACCCTTTTCTCTTGTATTCAGTGCATCGCAAATTTGACCCATCTGTAGTTCTAGAGCGCAGACTCGTTGATCAGTCGCTTTCTCATTTTTCATCAGATGTTGGGTCAACTGATTGATACTCTCTTCAATGCTAGACAATTTCTTTTCAGCAATGTATTGAGGGTGCGACTGCTGCTGAGGATTTCTAGGGTATTGATAGCCTTGATTATTTTGGTAGCTTTTATTGGGTTGAGATGGTCCTCCTTGAACAAGGCCTTTGGACCATGAAAAGTTTGGGTGGTTTCTCCATCCTGGATTGTAGGTCTGAGAATAGGGGTTGTGCTCTTGTTTTTGAAACATAGCGCGTGCCTGTTCTAGCCTAGATTCTTGGAATGCATGCATTTCCGGACAATCACTGACCTGATAGTCAGAACCGTTACATATATCACAGATAGCCATTTCGACATGTTCACAGAAAGCAGTGGTGGAAGGTTTTACGTTTTTCTGTGGTTCTAACGCTTCTATTCTTCTTACTAGCGCTGCCATTTTTGCACCCTCAAAATATGACTCAATCCTATGAACCTTAGCTACAGGTGTAGTCTTTCTCGGTTCACGAATTGATTCCCACTGTTGAGTCTTTTCAGCTACTTCAATTAAGAAGTCCCAAGACGCATCAGCAGTTTTGTTTACAAATAGACCATTGCACATTGACTCTACAGTTGTTCGGGTGGACACATCTAGACCCTCATTAAAAATTTGCACAAGTCTCCATTTTTCAAAACCGTGGTGGGGACATTGGAGCAATAACTCATTGAATCTCTCCAGGTATCTAGCTAAGGTTTCACCCTCCAATTGCACAAAGCTATTCAGACTTTGACGAATTGTCGCAGTCTTGTGGTTTGGGAAGAATTTTTTGAAAAACTCCTTTGTGAGGTCATCCCATGTCATGATGGATTGTGGCTGTAAAGCATACATCCATGCCTTGGCTTTTTCCTTCAAAGAGAAAGGAAATATCCTTAACTTTAGGGTCTCGTCGGACATTTGAGTGAAACGTATAGTTCCACATATCTCCTCAAATTCTCTCACATGATGGTAAGGGTTTTCATTGTCGATTCCTCTAAACACTAGAAAGCATCTGTATTGTGCTCGATTTTAGCTCATAATGACCATTAGCTTCTGGCAAAACAATACAGGAAGGCTGGCTTGCCCTTGTGGGGTACATGTAATCCTTTAGAGTACGGGGTTCTCCCATTGTCTCAGGTTGGCCCGGTGTGTTTTCCTCAGAAGTTGTGGGTATGTCAATTGGGTCTATCGGATTGACTCTAATTAGTCTATTTGATTGATCTCTAAAGGTTACAATCATATCCCAAATTAATCATGAAATAACAAGCCCACAAATAATGGAGAAAACAAGGTCCACAATTTGCTTTTACAAGGGTTTTTTGAAAATTTGGTTTGTTTAATGGGTTATAAAAATTTTGGTTATAATGGGTAATTTGTGAAAATCAATTTGGTTTTGTTTAGTTTAATTGGGCTTGGGAACTTTTGGTTTGGATGGGTTTAGAACTTTTGGTTTCAAAAATAAAAGGGAAGCCCACTACTTGGGTTAAATGAGGCCCAGTTGGGTTATTTGACCTAAGCCTAGTTTGGGTTGAAGTTGGTTTGGGCTCACAAATTTGAAGCCCAACAGAAGTTATCACAAACCCACAAAAGAAAGAAAAAAAAATAACAATACAAATAATTACAAGCCCACAAAAAAAGAAAGAAAAAAAAATAAAAAAAAAAGAAAAAGAAAAAGAAAAATTATTACAATCCCAAAATAGAAACACTTAATTATTACAAGCCCAAATGAATTTTAATGAGGCCCAGTTGGGTTAGCTCATGGGTTAGGCTTACCTATTTTTGGAGGGAAGCCCAGTTGGGCTTTGATCCCTTTGTGTTTGTTGCAAAAGCCCAGTTGGGCTTGGATCTTCCTTAGCTTTTCTTTGCATCCCAGTTGGGCTTGTCTCGGCAGCCTTACTCAACAGCCTAGCAACAGCTTCAGCAGGCTTGGCAAGAAGCAGCAGCAGCACCAGCTAACAAGTCTCACCAGCTCCTTCAGCAGCACCAGCTTTGCAAGCAAGCAGTGAACATCAATAGCAAGTATGGAGATGGAGCAACAAAGAAGATAGCAATGACAAGATGCAAGAAATGTTAACAGCAAATGATACAAGTGCAGCTGCAAGCTAAGAGCAACAGCAAGCAAATGAGCAAGTGACAGGAATTGATGAATAAAGCAAGAAAAACAAAGAAACTACGCAGCACCGCTACCGAGTCCCCGGCAGCGGCGCCAAAAACTTGATAGTAAGGGAATGATACCCTAAAACTATGTTCTAAATACTTGCAAGTGCACAAGGCCAAGAATAGCTAGTGAGCAAGCAAGGGAAAGTCCACAGGGACTTGGAGGATGCAAATGTAACTTTTTTGTTCTTTTCTACTAAAACCTAAATCTAAACAGTGACAACAAAACTAAACAGGACACTAACTAACAGGAAGCTAACTAATCAGGACAACAACTAACAGGACATTCACTTGCAGAAATAATTCACACTAACATTAAAGTCAACTAATCATTAAGATGAAACTAATCATCAAACATTAAATAGAATAGAATTTTTGACAGAAAGCTACACTAATTCAACACTGACAGTTGAAGCAAGATTAACAATGAAACTTAAACATGAACAACAAATATTGAAGTTGAGATTTTTGAAACAGCAATGAAGTGATTGAATATTTGATAGAGGGGAACTAGGTCTTGAGAATTCACCACTCAACCCACACTAGCATGTTAGCTATTGCACTACTCTAGCTTCTTAGATGGACAGTTTAACTTCAATCACTATATCAAGACAAATTATTAGTTGTCTGCTCAAAGAACAACTAATCAAAGCTAACTAACATGAAATTGAATGCTAGTGAAACATACATAGGATGCATATAACTACCTAGGATGCTTGACATTCTAGGTGAAAGTAATATGTCATCCACATGCCTAAACTATCCTAAACAGTGAGCATGGCATGAGTAAGAACAATTTGCTTAACATCCTAGCATTCAGGCTAAGGGTTTCATCTAAACCCTAGCTAGGATGTTTAGAACATGAATAACATCTCTAGCATATTACTAACAGTGATGTTAAACATGGAAATTTGCAAGTGACAGGGCATACAAAAAATTGAAAGTAAGCTTCTGATTTTTACTCCAAAATGAGCTTGGGTATCCCAGACTAGCTCAACATCATACACAGTGTCTCAATTTATACCTATTACAAACCATAATTGAAAATCCTCAAAACAGAGAAAATTAGGGTTTTGAAAATTAATAAAATTACTCACCAAAAAAAACTGAAATAACAACAACCCATGCTTAACCCATGCCTTCTCTGCTCCCCCCTGCTCCAATTGACGCCTATGATGCTCTAATTGTTCCCTAACTCGAGTTGTTTTATTCACCCCAAACCTAGGGTTCAGTGGTTGTGATATGAGTAAAATAACTAGGCTAGGGAGATGGTGGAGATGTTTGGAATGATTTGATGGAGAATGTGGCAGTGAACATCGGGGTCTGGTGGTGGCAGGATATGGTGGTGAAGGAGTTGCAGGTGATGGAAGAGAGGAATTTGGGGAGAAGAGGAGAAGAACCCGATGGAGAATGGGTTAGGGAGTGTTTGGGTGAAGTCGATAGGTATTTGGAGATTAGGTGTTGAGCGGGTGTATCAAAATTTGATGTCTCGATGATGAAGGGCGTACGATGAGAAGGTGATAGAATGATCCAACGGAGCGATGGAGATGGGTGTGGAGCGACCGTTGGATGTGAGATACATCAAAACTGACGGTCCAAGATGGAGTTAGGTGCTATAGTGTTAGACAGGAAAATGAAAGCTCGATGCACTCTGATGAAGCGACCGTTGGATGATGGAATGGATCCAATCTGTCGTCTAAGGAGAGAAGCGGGTTTGGGTTTGGATTTTGGGTTTAGGATATGGGTTTGGGTTTAGGAAATCTTGAGCCCACTTCTTCTTTAAGAACAATTTCTTCCTTGTTAAGCCCATTTTCATCCTTGAGTCTTCCATACCGCATTCTTCACTTCTTTTCTGCTAGAGTTTCCTTCGGATTTTTCCCATGTCTTTGCTCTTTTCGCTCCGCAACTCATCTAGACTTTATTTATCACCTAAAAATGCAAAATTAAGTAAAATAAAATATTTATCCTTGAAGAGAGTAAAATACAGAATTCATTACAAAAGGGGAAATTATGGTATGCAAAAAGGGATAAGTGCCAATAAAATGATGATAAATAATGCAATATTTGGCACCTATCAAGAGTGTGAAACCTTTATCAGCAAGATCTTTTTGGACATCTTGTAAATTCTTTTCATATCTATGACCACTTGGAGCCATGTTTGAATATAGAGTATGGGAATGTATGGGAAGTAAAGGATTGAAGGAAGAAAAAATTATAGCTGTAGAATTTGCAGAAGAATAACAGAGTTGCAGAGATGAGAGAATAAAAATAGAATAGAAAGTAAAAAAGAAAAGTGTAAAAAGGGGGTAAGAAGAGTATATAAAGAAGATTTTTTACTCGAAGAAATAAAAACCATTAAGACGAAGAGACGTGAGCGGTTGAAAAGTAGCGGTTACAGAAGACGTGTCAAGAAATAAATGGAAGAGAGAGTACGTGTGATAAATGTGGAATATGAAAAGATAAGCAGCTGCGGCATTTCTCACATCATCATGTACTTTGCAGAGAAGATATGAGAAAAGGCAAGATGTAGGATCAGAATTTCGCAATGACAATGTTTCAGCGAAGTTATCAATGATGCAGCATAACAGCGTCGCAAAACAGTTTCAGAAATGATAGAATAAATGACGTCATCTAAGGTCACGAGAAAGATGTGATAGTCTTGCGAAGATTAGAGAGTTTGCGAAATTAACATCTGTAAGGTTGCGAGAATGTCACAAACCATACCCGAAAATAAAGGACAGATTAGCTGTCATCCAATATGTATTTCCCTATAAATAGTCATTCGAGTTGTAAAGAGGAGGGATCTTTTTGAGTAAGAAACAAGTAAATAGGAGAGAGAAAGTTCAGAGTAGAGATCATTCTTGACTTCTTTATCTTTCTTGTAAGAACATTTAAAGTTTAATCAATAAAATTAAGAACATAAACCTAAAAATGAGCTGATCAATAATGAAATCATATGAGGGGTGTAGTGTAGGAATTCCTGCAACTACATTATCCCTGAACTAAAAACAACCATCAACAACTACCCAAAGCAATATGCAGATGTAACAATCTTAAGAGACGTTGGCTACCCAATCTATCGCAGGCGGAATGATCAAAGGATAGTCCAACATGGGAGGTATTGTTATACAAATGCAGATGTGGTTCCCCATAATCCTTACTTGACTAGAATGTTTGACTTTCACATCAATGTGGAGATCCGTGCAAGTATAAGGGCGGTAAAATACATATATAAGTACATATACAAGGGGCATGACATAGCAACAATGGTTTCCGATTTAGTTGATGAGATTAAAGAGTATTTAGATGCTAGGTACATATAGCCATCGGAGGGAGTATGACGTACATTAAGTTTTCTGTTACATGAAGAGTGCCCCAACGTCGTGAGGCTGACAGTACACCTACCGAATCAACAATGTGGTTTACGACTCTCAGCGTTCTGTCCATTACATCCAGCAGATGACGGAAAGGAAAAAAATCACACTAATGGCATATTTCGAATTTTAAACAAGGCATCCAGATGCACCGGCATACACCTACCAGGAATTCCCACAACACTGTCGTTGGGTGGACATTCAGTGGATTTTACAGGAGAGGGTTTCCCCATTGCAAGACTGTATTTTGTAGATCCAAACGCGCGTGAGCTGTATTACTTAAGATTATTGCTAACAATCATAGCTGGATCTAGATATTTTTGAAAAAGCGGGGTCCAACAACCACACCCAAAAATTCGATTAGCAATCTGTATGGACAAAATCCAATATACTTTCTAGAGAATCAACTAGACAGTCAGACTCAATCTAATAAAAAGTATATCAAAGAGTTTATATCTCAATCTCTCGATTTGATCTTTACTCAAGCAAATAGAAATATGCGAGTCTTTATCAAAGAGAAATAACTTGGATGGTACCAAAGACCAATATCCAAGTGTCAATCAATTAGAATATCCAACCTTTTGGTTGTTTATTTAAATTGATTGAACAACGCACAACCTATGATATTTCAATTATATAAAAAAATATAATGCGGAAAAGAAATAACACAGACACCAGAATTTTGTTAACGAGGAAACCGCAAATGCAGAAAAACCCAGGGACCTAGTCCAGATTGAACACACATTGTATTATGCCGCTACAGACACTAACCTACTCCAAATTAACTTCGGTATGGACTGTAGTTGAACCCCAATCAATCTCACACTGATCCAAGGTACAGTTATGCTCCTACGCCTCTGATCCCAGCAGGATGCTACGTACTTGATTCCCTTAGCTGATCTCACCTACAACTAAGAGTTGCTACGACCCAAAGTCGAAGACTTTAATAAACAAATCTGTATCACACAGAAAAGTATACGGTAATAGATAAATCCGTCTCCCACGAATATACCTACGAGTTTTGTTTCGTCTTTTGATAAATCAAGGTGAACAGGAACCAATCAATAAACCGGTCTTATATTCCCGAAGAACAGCCTAGTATTATTGATCAACTCACAATAATCTCAAGCCAAAAAAGATATTATGGAATCACAAATGATGAGACGAAGTGTTTGTGATTACTTTTCTATCTTTCCTATCGGAGATATAAAATCTCAAGCCAATTATTTCAATTGTACTCATACGATAGAAACAGCAAGATCAGATCACACAACTACAAGAAAAGTAGTATCGGTCTGGCTTCACAATCCCAATGAAGTCTTTAAATCGTTAACCTGGTTTAGAAGAAGAAACCAAAGGTTAAAGGAGAATCGACTCTATCTATGCAACTATTATCACACGTAAGGTGTAGGGATTAGGTTTCCCAGTTGCTAGAGTTCTCCCTTATATATTTTTCAAATCAGGGTTTGCAATCAATGTTAGCTTGGTAACAAAGCATTCAATATTCACCGTTAGATGAAAACCTGAATAGATTCAAGCTAGTATTTCTCAACCGTTGGATCGAAAACTTAGCTTGTTACACACAAATGAAATGTCCAATTTTGGGTTTACGAACCTTTCCCAAACATTAACATTTGTTGGTTCAACAATAGTTAACCAAATTGTTAGACATATGATTACTTTCATATCAACCATATTCTTCTTCACCATAACTAGTTCAAATGACTCAAATGAACTAGTTAGAGAGTTGTTCAATTGCTTAGATCTTATGTAACTACACGGGACATAATCGAAGCAAAAACCGTTTGATTCACTCGAATCGGTTCATGAACTTTACAGTCATGGTTTGCAAAAGCATTCCTTAGTTTAAATAAACATGAGTTCAAGAACAACCGGTTTTAGAAATAACCTGCTCAAGTTCGCGGACTGGGTTCGCGGACTTAAGCTCATGGAAGGAGTTCACAAACTCCAGCAGAAATTCTCGGGTCGAGAACTTCCGCCAGTTCGCGGACTTGGCTCACGCCACTTCCATTTCTCTTGATCAACAAAGTTCGCAAACTTTGGTTCAAGGAATAAGGACTTATACATATATGTGTTTCCACAACAATGCTTATATCCTACCAATGGTTATGAAATCTAAACTTTCATTTCATTCATTGAAACAATCTCAGAGGACGGATATAGCCATTATTCACAGACCATTTTTCGGCAGAGCAATTTTCAAAGTGATTGACACATAACATGACTTTCATCACTAGGTAAAGATGAATTCCGCTAAAGCGAAAGCTTACCAACACATATTTCGAGAAATAGAGGCGAGATAAACTCGGATCGAAATAGCAAATGTGCATAATGAAAGTCTATATATCAAAACGACTTTTGTCTCAAGAGTAGGAGATATAATAGATAGACTTTTGAGTGACAGATAAGTTCAAGTCTCCACATACCTTTTAGTCGATGAAGATCCACCAGTTCCTTGAGTAGTCCTTCGTCTTGTATGATTATTTCGATGGAGTTCTTGAGCTCAACGACACCTTCTATCCTAGTCCGACACCTTTAGCTATGTAGGCTAGAAAGCAAGACTTATAGTTTTGATCACTAACATTGACAAACATGCTTGAGATAGCAACGCATGCGAGTTCGACCGAGCAATGCTCTAACAATCTCCCCCTTTGTCAATTTTAGTGGAAAAATGATTAATACATATGGAATACAAAAAATAAATAAATTAACTTTTGTAGCTCCTATTCCACATGCCTAATCTTCAACATTACTCGAAATCTTTGTCACTTCCAAGTACTCCAATGATCCCAAAGGCTGTAAGTTTAGCATCATCATTGTTGAAAATCCGTAGTTATAACAATAGGAAAACAATATTTCTCAATCATTGTTATACAGTTTCATAGTATCATTACACAGCGTCAAAGTTCAATTGTATCACAACTTCAACAACAATACTATGGTGATATGTATCACTCCCCCTTAGTCGATACTCCATCTCACATGGAAACCACTTCCCCTTACATAATGATCCGAAAACCATATGTATTTGTAGTGTGAACTACATATTAATTTTCCCCCTTTTTGTCAATAAAATTGGCAAAGGTACAAGAACGGGATCCCAATGAAATTTCCGAAAGAGACATTTCTTGACCAAAAGAAAGCAAAAATATCAACTTGTTCTTTAGATGCAATCATAAAGCCGAAGCTAAATGCATTCATCAAGGAGTTTATAAAGATACAAGATAACCCCTATAATATTCCACAGCCGCACTCCCCACAAAGATATGGCAATTAAGCGCAAGTTCAAAAGAACTCTCCCCCATTAAATGTCATTCCCGAAAGAACAACAAGAGCGACCTTAATTTCGAAAGAAAAGAAGGATTTCTTTGGACATAACAAATCACATACAAGTATGAATTTGAATCCAAAAAGTTCAATTAAATTAACCACAAGAGAACCCATGATTAATTTAATCGACAAATGCTCAAACATAAGTGAACTTATGGAGACTTAAAAAATACAATTAGATTAATCACAAGAGAACCCATAATTAATCTAATTGAAATACACAACCAAATTAATCACAAAAGTAATCAATTTAATTGGTCATGCTCGACATAAGAAAACTTACGGAGCAACAACTAAATAACCAAACAAGATGATTAACTTAGTTGAAAATGCTCGACATAAAGTACCCTACGGAACAACAACATAGCTAATAAAAAATAATCAACTTGGTTGTTTAATGCTCAACATAAGACACTTTACGGAGCCTCATAGTAATACATAAAATATGGATCAGGGAAGATCAATTACTGCGGAATACACAAGGATTCATTCTATTTTCCATCACTATTTTCACAATGACATACAATAGACATAATCCTTGCAAGCGAAAGTTTTTAACCTATCTTCCATCAATAATTGACAATATAGGCTTAACTTTTGTATTTGTCAAAAGTCCATTCATTCTTTTATCAATACATGCATATCGACATACGAAAGACTTTACTTTTGACAAGATATGGGACGGTCAAGTTCATGGATGTAAACACACACATCCCATAACAATATTGCAATATATAAAACCATAAAGATTAATACTGCAAAAGTCATCTTCCAAACAAATTTAGAATTTAAACCAATAAATCTAAAAACATGAAGATGAAAATGTTGGACATAGCTATGTGTAATCACAACAATGGCTATTCCAAACTCTAGTTATTCTTCTAATCAAAAAAAAAGAAAAAAGAAGATTTACTAGGCAAACAAAACACAAATTACTCATCTTCATCCTCATCGGAGATACTCCAAGATGCTTGAATTGTGTTCAATTCTTCCTTGAGCTCGGGAAACTTCGTTGCAACCAAAGACAATTGTTCTTGGACACACTTCACCCTTGAATCGACCTTACACACACCCTTATGAATTTTTTGAAGAAGACTCAAAGTGGTAGGGTCACAATCGTTAAGTGAAGCATCTCTTTGTCTTTTGCACACATTTTCCCTTATGTGCCTAAAGGTACACGGACGAACCAGTTTGGGAACCCCGAGAGAGTTTCCAATCGAAACAAGACCACGATCATGGAAAATTTGTCCAATCAAGCAAGGATAGACTAACATCTTGATGGGTGAAGTCATCGAAGTCATTTGATAAATGATAAAACCAAAAATATCGAGACTTTGAATTCCCGATTCAAGGAAATAAAATAATTCCGCAAACTCATGATTCCACCAAGAATTCTCAATTGTGGAGGGACAAAGATTGGGGATACCAAGTTTCCCAAATACCAACAATGGGATACTAAGATCATAAGTAGGAAACTTCCCTTGATTCCAAATTACCTTCTTGCCACAAATCCCAAGAGAGATTTCATCACATGATGGACGTTCTTCACTTGGTATAGGAAGACACATGTTTCCCAACGGAATGTTGGTAATCTTTGAAATTAATTCTCTATCAACAAGAACCCTTTTTCTATTTATTATGGATTTGAATTCCATCTTATTAATATCAACATCATGAATGTTGGCATAGAAAATTCTTGGGAGAGAATCAAAACCTTGACCATTACCATCAAAGATATTTCAAAGCTTGAATTTTTTGAAGCAAGCTAAATCCTCATGCCCACTAGAGAAATCCAATTTTTTTCTAGGATAAAACCTCTAGATAAAATCTTTTCAAAAATTCTAGCACAAGAATCATCCACAAAGCTAATCCTAAGAGAGTTTTGGTCACAAGGAACATCCATGCTAGAGGTATTTGAGTTTTTGAAGATCCTTTTTGAGCCCTTAGAATTCATCATGAGATCTAAGAAATTAAAAGGGACAAGAGGAATTTACTTACTTGGAGTGAAACTTGAACACCCTTTCTTTCAATTTCTCCAAGATGGCTTCAATGGAAAAAAAACACACAAAACCCTAGAGGTTCACGTACGCGGACGGGTGATGAAGAAGAGGGTGCGCGAACTTCTTCTTTATAAGACCAAAGATGGGCTTGGACCCGTTTGTGAATCGTGACCCACAGAAGGAAAGTGGGATTTTCTTAGCCATTTGCACATCAAAGGCTATGCATCCCGTAACAACACACTTTTGAGAGAGACGATGGATGCAGTAGAAAGGTTTATTTGGTATTCTAAAAGAGAATAGAAAAATTGTACACAACTCAAACATTTATTGCCCCATTTCAAGATATATAAAATGGGGTGGTGTCAGGCTTGTTACCAAGAGGCATAATGTGCAGAAGAATTCCCATGCAACATTTCTGGTTAATATGTGTGAACAGTCCCCGTGACATAATCAACGTAATGATGATAATCCAGGCAGTCAGGGCCTTATATCCTTCGTTTAATCTGGCTAGAAGGAAAAATTTTCCGAATTCTAGGTTGTACAATATTATTTGATGGTTTATCATGTACATAACCTTTTTCGGAAGGATTCTTAGACTTAACAGAATTAAGTTTTTCTAAGAGATTAAAAACGCCTTTGAACGCTCTAAATAGATCTTTATCAATTGAAGAGATCAAGAGTTAATATGGTGAGAGTCCATATCCTTGAGCGTGGCGAACGTTTCCTCAATCTTTCCTTCTTTTTATTTTTTCGTTTAGATTGGATCTCATCATCTAAATTTTCCTTTTTAGATGAAATGAGATTATCATGTAAACCCGTAGGTTTTAACAATAATAATCCTTGAGCAATCTTTAAGGACTTCTGGCATGCGTTACAGATGCCACGAGCAAGTTTTCCAAAGAAATTTCCCATGGGACAATTTATAAGGAACGAACAAACACAAACTTATTAGGTTTAGAGTGTTTGCCTGCTCTGATACCAATTGAAAAAGCGGGGGTACAACAACCACACCCAATAATTCGATTAGCAATCTGTATGGACAAACTCCAATATACTTTCTAGAGAATCAACTAGACAGTCAGACTCAATCTAGATAAAAAGTATATCAAAGAGTTTATATCTCAATCTCTCGATTTGATCTTTACTCAAGCAAATAGAAATCTGCGAGTCTTTATCAAAGAGAGATAACTTGGATGGTACCAAAGACCAATATCCAAGTGTCAATCAATTTAAATCAACAACCAAAAGGTCGGGTATTCTAATTGATTGAACAACACATAACCTGCGATATTTCAATTATATAACAAAATATAATGCGGAAAAGAAATAACACAGACACCAGAATTTTGTTAACGAGGAAACCGCAAATGCATAAAAACCCCGGGACCTAGTCCAGATTGAACACACACTGTATTAAGCCGCTACAGACACTAGCCTACTCCAAATTAACTTCGTTCTGGACTGTAGTTGAACCCCAATCAATCTCACACTGATCCAAGGTACAGTTATGCTCCTACGCCTCTGATCCCAGCAGGATGCTACGTACTTGATTCCTTTAGCTGATCTCACCCACAACTAAGAGTTGCTACGACCCAAAGTCGAAGACTTTAATAAACAAATCTGTATCACACAGAAAAGTCTACGGCAATAGATAAATCCGTCTCCCACGAATATACCTACGAGCTTTGTTCCGTCTTTTGATAAATCAAGGTGAACCGGAACCAATCAATAAACCGGTCTTATATTCCCGAAGAACAACCTAGTATTATTGATCACCTCACAATAATCTTAATCGACTCAGCGAAAAAAGATATTGTGGAATCACAAACAATGAGACGAAGTGTTTGTGATTACTTTTCTATCTTGCCTCGGAGATATAAAATCTCAATCCAATTATTTCAATTGTAATCGTACGATAGAAACAGCAAGATCAGATCACACAACTACAAGAAAAGTAGTATCGGTCTGGCTTCACAATCCCAATGAAGTCTTTAAGTCGTTAACCTGGTTTAGAAGAAGAAACCAAAGGTTAAAGGAGAATCGACTCTAGCTATGCAACTAGTATCACACATAAGGTGTGGGGATTAGGTTTCCTAGTTGCTAGAGTTCTCCCTTATATAGTTTTCAAATCAGGGTTTGCAATCAATGTTAGCTTGGTAACAAAGCATTCAATATTCACCGATAGATGAAAACCTGAATAAATTCAAGCTAATATTTCTCAACCGTTGGATCGAAAACTTAACTTGTTACACACAAATGAAATGTCCAATTTTGGGTTTACGAACCGTTCCCAAACATTAACATTTGTTGATTCAACAATAGTTAACCAAATGGTTAGCCATATGATTACTTTCATATCAACCATATTCTTCTTCACCATAACTAGTTCAAATGACTCAAATGAACTAGTTAGAGAGTTATTCAATTGCTTAGATCTTATGTAACTATACAAGACACAATCGAAGCAAAAACGGTTTGATTCACTCGAATCGGTTCATGAACTTTATAGCCACGGTTTGCAAAAGCATTCCTTAGTTTAAATAAATATGAGTTCAAGAACAACCGGTTTTAGATATAACCTGCTCAAGTTCGCGGACTTAAGCTCATGGAAGGTGTTCACAGACTCCAGCAGAAATTCTCGGGTCGAGAACTTCCGCCAGTTCGCGGACTTGGCTCACGCCACTTCCATCTCTCTTGATCAATAAAATTCGCAAACTTTGGTTCAAGGAATAAGGACTTATACATATATGTGTTTCCACAACAATGCTTATATCCTACCAATGGTTATGAAATCTAAACTTTCATTTCAATCATTGAAACATTCTCAGAGGACGGATATAGCCGTTATTCACAGACCATTTTTCGTCAGAGCAATTTTCAAAGTGATTGACACATAACATGACTTTCGTTACTTGGTAAAGATGAATTCGGCTAAAGCAAAAGCTTACCTACACATATCTTGAGAAATAGATAGGCGAGATAAACTCGGCTCGAAATAGCAAATGTGCATAATGAAAGTCTATATATCAAAACGACTTTTGTCTCAAGAGTAGGAGATAGAATAAATAGACTTTTGAGTGACAGATAAGTTCAAGTCTCCACATACCTTTTTGTCGATGAAGATCCACCAGTTCCTTGAGTATTCCTTCGTCTTGTATGATGATTTTCATGGAGTTCTTGAGCTCAACTACACTTTCTATTCTAGTCCGAGACCTTTAGCTATGTAGGATAGAAATCAAGACTTATATTTTTGATCACTAACATTGACAAACATGCTTGAGATAGCAACGCATGCGAGTTCGACCGAGCAATGCTCTAACACTTTTGAACATCTGAAGACAACCATAAAGGACGGGGTGGAAGTCGTCCATCGTACTTTCAAACTGGCTTGCTTGGCACGTGGAATATTGGAACGTGAGAGGGAATGGAGGATATGCTTGGAGGAAGCGGCGATGGTTAAAACTAGATATCAACTAAGAAATCTATTTGTGGTTATAATGACGAAGTGTAGTCCATCCCATCCTGAATTATGATGGGAAACATTTGGACCAGATATCTATGATGATCTCCCCAATATGCTGAAGATTCATTTCGGAATTATAGAGCCTACAAAAGAACAGGTACTGGATTATGGATTGTTCCTTCTGAATAATCTACTTATATATGGTGGGAAAAACCTTAATCATTTCGAATCAATGCTGAAGACAAAAGGAAACTGGAACAGGATAGCAGGGAACTAACTAATATGGGAGCACAGACTTATGCAATATGAGATAGACGACTCAGTGCTAGAAATGAATGTCCAGCAGTTGAACTCGGGATAGAAGGAAACGTACGTTCAACTAATGAAATCGGTACAAAAAAACGGCGGAAAAACTTTCTTGCTAAACGGGATTGCGGGTACGGGACAAATTTCTTATACAACACTTTAGCAGCGGGTTGCAGGTATATAGGAAATGTGGTATTGGTTGTTTCATCGTCGGGGGTTGCATCACTACTGCTAACGGAAGGCAGGACGGCACATTCAACATTCAAAATCCCTTTTGAAGCTCAGGAAACTTCAAACTGTAATACCCCGATATTTCGGCAGTGGATGGCCGAATGGAATATAATTAATGATTTTTCCTTTCTTAACACCGAGGCCTTTTCAGCATAATTGGCTCCAGAGTTGGCAGAAAACTCTGAAGTTAAGCGTGCTCGGGCGGGAGCAATCCTGGGATGGGTGACCTCCTGGGAAGTTGCAGCTAGATGATCGCAGCAATGCCCATTGAAAACCCCACACTGTCGGATCACCGTAGTGGCTAAGTGGGGACAGTAGCGGTGGAGGGATGAGTCATTACAAATGGTATCAGAGCCGACGTCGGGTCACCTGCCGAGTGTGGGAAGGTACGTTGGACGGGGTTGGTCCAGGTGCTTGTCTCATGAGGGGGAGTTCGCGTCGGAGATCTGAGCTTGAAAATATATTCCGGAGCCGAGGATGGCTCCAATTTAAGGTGGTGGTATTGTAATATCCCGATATTCGGCAGTGGTTGGCCGAATGGAATATAAGTAATGGTTTTTCCTTTCCTAACACCGAGGCCTGATAAGTTCACTTGACTGAGTTGTGGGGAAAAACTTCTCAGTTAAGCGTGCTCGGTCGGGAGTAGTCACAGGATTGGTGACCTCTCGGAAAGCTGCTGCTGGATAACCGCAGTAGTGCCAATAAAAATCCCACACTGCTGGATAACCGCAGTGGGTAAGTGGGAATAATTTCGGTGTTAGTTGAGATAAACTAGGGACGCTTCGCTTGTGCTCGGGTGGGTAAGTATGTTGGGTGGTTATGCCTTATACTGCTCTCATAAGAGTCAAGGAACTTCTACATTATACCTAGGCCTGATGAGTTCAGTTGACTGAGTTGTGAGAAAAACTTCTCAGTTAAGCGTACTCGGCCGAGAGTAGTCACGGGATAGGTGACCTCTCGGAAAGCTACTACTGGATGACCGCAGTAGTGCAGAAAACTCTGCAGTTAAGCGTGCTCGGGAGGGAGCAATCCAGGGATGGGTGACCATCCGGGAAGTTGTTGTTCGATGACCGCAGCGATGCCCGTTCAAAACCCCGCACTGCCGGATAACCGCAGTGGCTAAGTGGGGAAGAACGGGTCATTACAAATAGTATCAGAGCCAACGACGGGTCTTCTGCTGAGGGTGGGAAGGTATGCTGTATGGGGTTGGTCCAGGTGCTTCTCATGAGGGGTAGGGAACGTCAGATATCTTGGCTTGTATATATATTCTGAAGCTGGAGACGACTCCAATTTAAGGTAGTGGTATTGTAATACCCCGATATTTCGGCAGTGAATGGCCAAATGGAGTATAAGTAATGATTTGTCCTTTCCTAACACCGAGGCCTTTTCAGCATAATTGGCTCCAGAGTTGGCAGAAAACTCTGAAGTTAAGCGTGCTTGGGCGGGAGCAATCCTGGAATGGGTGACCTCCTAGGAAGTTGCTGCTAGATGACCGCAGCGATGCCGGTTGAAAACCCCACACTGTCGGATCACCGCAGTGGCTAAGTGGGGACAATATCGGTGGAGGGACGGGTCATTACACAAACTGTACAGTTAAGAAAACATATGAAGAAGCGGTACTATTCAGGACGACTAAACTAATAATCTGGGATGAGGTTCTGATGCAACATCAATATTGTGTCGAAGCGGTAGACAAATGTTCAAGGGACGCCAAATCAAACCAGAGACCTTTTGGAGGTATAATGATTGTCCTAGGTGGCGACTTCACACAAACTCCACCAATGATAGAAAAGGGAAGACGGGAACAAATTGTGGGTGCCTCCCTAAGGAGTTACATGTTGTGGAGCAGCGTCATTGTGATCAAACTAACACATAACATGAGACTTGGAAACACCACCATGAGAATGTACAGTTTGCAGAATTCCTAATAGAGGTAACACCAAGAATACATTAGAGTAGTACTGGATGAGGCAAAATTATTTATTATTCACATATGAAACTAAAGATACAACTGAAATTACTCTTATTTGTGAACCAAGTGGGAACCAGGCCGAAGGAAAAAGTGGAATTGCCATATTATCTTCGTATATGCTCAGATTTAAACCATTTGATATCTGAAGTATATCCGGGAATACAAAAATAGAAAATACCATCCCCGCAGTATCTAACAGAGAAAATCATTTTATCGTCGGGAAACGAAGACGTCGCAAAAATAAATGAGAGGATTTTACAGATGTATCGGGGAAAGGAACACAAGTATCTGGTGACAGACAAGGAGGTAGAAACTAAAGAGAATGGGGCGGTTGGTTTCACTGGGTGTCCGTCTGAATCCCTGAATACGTTGAATCTGTCTTTCTGCCACCCTTAAAGTTGGACCTCAAAGTTGGTTGTCCAACTATAATCCTAAGGAATATAGCTCCAAGAGAGGGCCTTTGTAACGGAACATGACTGAGGGTGGAGATGTGTCTTCCGCATATCATAAGAGCGACTATTTTGAGGGTGACAAACATGGATATATGGTATTGATTTCGAGGATATCACGGACCCGATCTTCAGTAGACGCCCCAGTTAGGATGACAAGAAGGCAATTACCAGTAAGGTTATCATATGTAATGACAATAAACAAGTCTCAGGATCAGTCTGTGAAATTCGTGGGAATCGATTTAAGAACACCAGTGTTCAGTGTGAAATAACCCGTGCTATTACGACGCGGATCATTCCCTAGTTATATATACAAGTAGTGAGAACGTGCAATGCACGTCGGTAACATTTGAAAAAAAAAATGAAAATATCACTTTTAATGAAACTGAGGTAATCTTTCGTATCCGAAACTAAAATCTATAAGTAATTTTATAATATATCAAGTGAAGTATTTGAGCATCATATAGGCAACATGTAAAAAGTACATAGGCTCTTTCAATTTACCTTTAAATTATTGCTGTTTTTTTTTAGAATTAAAAATATATTAAAAAGTAAAAATTTGATATAGTTGTTTGTACTCGTTGCGTAGGTGATTCAAAAAGCTCCTAAATATATAAAATTCACAAAAATCCGATCTATCGTTTGGAAGATATGCAGTTTTAAAATATTCATATACATTTTTATAAAAATGGCATTTCTGTAAATAAACGATTTCGCATATTTTTCTTTTTTAGTCCCTATTCTGTTAGGCATTTCAGTCATATTGAGATTTATTAACCAAATGCTCCATATTCTGTTAAGCATTTTGGTCCCTATTCCATTTGAAGAACCAAATTCCGTTAGGTGAACCAAAAATGGGTAAGGATTTTTGATTTAGATTGCTTGCATTAAAGAGGGGGAGGTACAGCTTCAAATGTTATGTTTTCAGTATAATATGACTTGAAAGATACATTAAGAATGGAAACAAGTCAAATCAGTATTACTAACCTTATGTGGAAGGATGATGTCTTCGTTGCAGTCGTTACTTCTTCTCATTCTTCAGGTCTTCGGAGTAATACTTGTACGTCTCAACATTCCTACACTTTCTAATCTGACCTAAACAAAGTTGACTTTAGTATTTAATCAAGCGACTCTATATGAGTTTTAATACTAAAATATGATAACTAAACTTGACATACCAATGCTTGGTGGGTCTAACCGAGCTAAGCTCTGACATAGTATTATAATACCCCGATTAGGCAGGTAGGGTTCGCTAAATGAAATATAGGTAATGTTTTTTTCTTCCCTAATTCAAGTCCTATTCAACACAATTCATTCTAGAGTTGGCAAAACGATCTGCAGTTAAGTGTGCTCATACGGGAGTAATTTAGGGATGCGTGACCTCGTCGGAAGCTGTTGCTGGATTACTATAGTGGTACCCGTTAGAAACCCCATATTATCGGATGACTGCAATGGCTAAGTGTAGACACTATCGGTGGAGGGTCGGGTTACTTCAAATGGTACCGTAGCCGACGAAGGATCATCTCAAGGTGAGAGACTACGTCGGATGGGTAACGTCAGGTATTTGTCTCATGGTTGGCAGGGAACGTCGGAGATTTGGGCTTGTATATATTCCGGAGCTGAGGACAGCTCCACTTTAATATAATGGTATTTTAATACCCCTATTCGGCAGGTGAGGTTCGCTAAATGGAATATTGGTAATGATTTGTTCTTTTCCTGATATCGATTCTTTTTCAACACAATTGGCTCCAGAGTTGGCAAAAGTTTTGTTGTTAAGCATGTTCGGGCAGAAATAATCCAAAGATGGATGAGCCGATGACCTCCCGTGAAGCTGTTGTTGGATGACCATAGTGGTTCCCGTTGAAAATCCCACACTGTCGGATAACCATATTGAGTATATGAGACAATTTCAGTGAACGGTCGAGTCATTGCAGAAACAATGAACCAGAGTACGAAGCAGCAAACTTTTAATGAAAGCTAGTTTACCTGCTTTGTTGAGAAACCATCTTTTTCAGAAGAGAGCCTATAATTTTCAAATCTCCAGAATTCTACTCCACTTTGTTCTTGAATTCTTGAATAGACCTTGTTCCAGTAGGCTACGAACACCCCATTACCGCAGCAAGGGAATCCAAGCCTCCACCTCACCAATGGAAACAGGTTGCTTTAGAGGAAGTTTATAGAAAGATCGGAGGCAATCTTTAAGCTAAGAAGTGTGTACTTTACATATTGCAAATCCAAATAGCTATATGTTATTAGGAAGTTATTCAAACCTTTGGGGTAGTTCTTGTAGAATTATAACCATCAATGAATTTTCTACTTCATCTATTTAAAAAATAATCTCATTAAACAATTGTCATTTTAAATCGTGTTGCATGTCATATCAAATTGTCCACTAATATCTTTGCATGGGGAAATTATCACTCATAAAAACACGAGGTCTTACATGCTTTTACAAAGTTTTGTTGGTGTAGTTGCTGAAATAGGCATGGTTTCCCAGTGCCCGCCGCAAAAAATAAATAAATCTTAATTTGTGAAAATATCCCCCAAATGTGAAATCTATGTTATCAAGTTCACTTCATTTGTATTTTATTTCTGTTTTGATACATAAAATGAAAGAGGAGTACAAGTGAACACCGAAGAACGTATAGATTATTAAAGGTACATTAATATTTAACTCATGGGGCGTTGATTGGGGAATGGATAGTGGCATCTTGAACACGGATGAGCTTTGATCGACCACCAATCTCTTCCGGTAATATCTCCTCACCAATTTCCTTAGCAAAATTCTCTTTCTCATTTTCAGTGCTCACAAATATAATCTGCATATGCACAACGTATATGCGACAACTTAACGAAGACATAATAATCCAAATAACATTGGAAACCATAAAATAATTGAAGCTATTTAAGAGACTAACACTTACTTTTTCTTAGATATCTTTATCTAGAAACACCGAAAACATCTTCCAGAAGTTAACAAAGAACCCAGGAACATTTAACATGTACATTTTTCCTAGTCTCCCAGGATAATAAGACCGCACCCATAAAAACAATAGGGAAAAAGATATATCATACCAAGAGAGAGGAATGTATCCACTTTTTAGTTCACCCTATGTTTGAGATCAGTGGTTTTTTCGATAGAGCACCCCGAAGGTCTGTTGCTCTGGGCAATATCAGCAATGAAAAGGGCCATAAATTGTCTGCCAATTTTACATTCTTAGTTGATATATGACGACCCATCTACGTGAGCCTACCTTCGAACGCGTTACAATTTATGGATGATCATTATGTCGTAACTAGGGAAGCTGAATTAGAAATTGGTATTGTACAAAATAAAATCCAAGTTACCATGAAAAATGAGTTTCGAAGTTACATACCTTCGGAATGTTTAAGGTAATAGTGAAACCACGAGCATCAACACTCTTATAAGGGAAACCTTCAAATCCACGGCTGCCGTTATCTTCTCATTTCCTATTTCTTTTCCTTTCTTCAAAGAGCTAAATATAGACCAGGAAAAAGATTAGACCGGTTAGCCTTTTAATATTGTCCGACTCTCAATAATTTTACTATTTTGATGGGAGGTATTTTGAAACATATCTTTCTAGCACAAACACTTTTCAAGGATGCATGTTGAAAAGAAAGCCCACATAATGCATCAACATTGCTAATAGTGATGCCCGATTTTCAGAAGGATATTAAATCCAAATTTATTTTATATGAATTTTGGTACCATCTCTAATATAAATTGGTACCCAATTAATGTACCTGGCAATTGCTTTATCGAACAGGTAGACTATGAACTCTTCAAAATGAGATATAGAAAGAGACAAAAATAAATTAGACTGTCAAAAATTCTATTCTCATAACTTGAAAGAGAGAAACCGAGCATCGATCCATATCTTCAAAAGTCCATCTGTCCTGCGTAAGGAGTGGCATTTTAGAGCGGCTTTTTCTATCGCAATACAATATTTTACTAACTTTTTTGAGTAAAACTATTATGGGATTGATTTTTCGTGCCTTGGATGTTTACGTATGGCCTTGTGCAAACTCAACTGTTTGCACTTTTTTACAGCTCTCACAGAGTCGACATTGTAAAATTTGACACTTACTCTTGAATTTAAGTGGATCCTTGGATGCCGAAGTGAAATATCTGCTACCTTTACAGATCAGAAGTGGTTGTTGTCCGATTTTAGTCAGACCTTGTAAGTAAATCTTTTTATCCCCCAATTGATCTGCTATTTCGCTCTCAGGTGTGAAACCTAACGGCACAAATTCTTCCCTCCATTTTTCCCGTTCAACAAACATCTTTGCAGCCTTTTCTGGGTTCATTGACCTGGCTTTCAGAAATCTTAATAAAATTTGATCCAAACACTTCTGAAATAAACAAAAATATAGCATATTGTTTGCAAGAAAATTGTTTAGTTTGTTACCTGAGTTGGAATTCCTTGGGTCTCTGCTAATTCCCGCATCTTGTTTACTGCCATTTCTTGTTTTTGGTTCATATTTGATTAGCTGCAGAATGATATCCAGGATTTCAAGAATCACTTTAATTTATACAGATAGGAGGATTTGCCAATTGACTTCCATAGGGAGAGATTAAGATGGCAAAAGTGGGTGCGGTACAATTATAACAAGATCGCGATACTCAACGGTTTTGTAATTATTGTCCAAAAAGAGAAAGAGAAAGTTATAACGAGACCGACAAAAAAAAAATCCCGAGAAATGTTACAAAGATAAGATTAGGAGTTGAAAGTTGTACTAACATTTATAACACAAGATTGTAAATTACCAGTTAAACTGCTAAAGGATGGGCATGCATGGGCATGTTGCATTAGTAGGTAACAGGTTACATAATGTGCATAAATACGTATGCTCAGGCACGGTGGAAAGAAAAATCGTTCCTGCAATGCTATATCATTGAAGATCTGATATGTGGGTATCAAAGCACTTACACAAAACGAAAAGAAAAAAAATCTGCAGATTGGTCAGATGGCGTTTGTAGTTGCATAAAATCACAAACTACATCCAAAGGTGAAGAAGTTAAATTAAACAAGTAGAAATGCATACTCAAACATGAACACAAGGACATACGTGGTTCGGCATGATTACCTACGTCCACGGGGTGAAAGGATGATTGTTATTACTTTTCGTTTTAGGTTACAAGGTGTTCTCTCTTTCTTAAATGAACTATCTCTCCAATTCTCAAGTGTAATGCCCTTTCTCTCCCTCCCCCCCCC